>NW_017306574.1:853321-854511 GCF_000935625.1 Nanorana parkeri
AGCAAATAATGTGGAATTGTTCAAGAAACTTTTGGACGATTTCTTAAGGGACCGTAATATACAGGGGTACGGGTACTCCTAGAATGAGATCCTAATAGGTTGGACTTGATGGACTAATGTCTTTATTCAACCTCAAATACTATGTAACTATGTAACAGCGATGGATCTCTGGAGTGTAGAGCCGTTGGTGGATTCCCGGCTGCAGAGATCTCCTGGATTCCACATTCAGATAATATAAACACTACAAGAATTAAAGATTTGGATGATATCTGGACAGTGATGAGCACATACAAGTCGGATGGAGGCAATGTGACATGTATTGTGTCTCATCCCACATTGGTGAATCCCTGGATCCAGTCATATGTATTATCAGGTAAAACCAGCCAGTGTATGTAAAGTATGTTAGATCCCCCTAACAGACAAAGAAATAAAGCCTTCTTCCTCCGCATTCCAAGACCAAAGTGTTAGATGATGCCACTCTATGGATCTCTGCTTTCAGCACAATCCAGGCATCTTAAAGCTACCCTGTCACCACCTTGTAGATAAAGTTATATATTTTAAATACTGACTTGCAGCATTTTTCCTTTACAAGAAGGATTTTTATTGACTTGCAATCTGTCTTTAAACTTGACTAATTTAGGAATAGTTAATGCTTTAGCTCAGCCCCCTCCCTCCTTGCACATCATAGCTCTCTCCATTTCTGGGAGTGTTTAATTACTCCCAATGCTGGCCCAGCTCCTCTGTCACATCTCTCTACCACCCTGCTTTCTTTTGCTATCAGCATACTTCTTGCACTGCAGGAAAATTGAATGGCTCCTTGTGCTGCTTCTTACTCCTGCAGAGTTCTTCTGTTCGGGGACTACAACAGGAGTGAATGCAGATCTTCATCGGTTTGTCTTTTATATCTGCCTAGGATGCAGGTTAAACCACTGGAAGAGGTTTTAACTAGGGCTGTTACTGATTAAGATTTTCGTGTTCGATTAATCGAAAATTGTTTAAATCGATTAATCGATTAATTATATTATATTATTATTATATTATTAATTTCACGTGCCCCACTCAATATGGCCGCCGCTTGAGTGGGGCAACTCAGATTAATAACGTGCTGGATTACTGTGATGCTAGTTCATTTTATTACTTCATTGCTGTGCTGTATGTGTGTAGGCCAATGCTTTGGCTGGCGCTCGTGC
>NW_017306574.1:855660-868429 GCF_000935625.1 Nanorana parkeri
CGGACATCGACGTCACCGGACTCCTCCCCCCTTCCCTACGTTAGCCAACGGAGCCACTTGGGGACATCGACGTCACCGGACTCCTCCCCCCTTCCCTTCGTTAGCCTACGGAGCCACTCGGGGACATCGACGTCACCGGACTCCTCCCTCCTTCCTTTCGTTAGCCGACGGAGCCACTTGGGGAAGGGGGGAGGACTCCGGTGACGGCGATGTTCGTGACGTCACCGGATCTCCGACGGGACTCCCGGAAGCCGGCGGAGAGGTGAGTCTTTTCATTAGCGATCAAAAAAAATGTATCGATCAAAAAGATTAACGATTAATCGAGAAATTAATCGTTAATTTGCACAGCCCTAGTTTTAACACCTCCAGTACTATAATTCTTCTCTATCACATTGGTCCTTTATTTCGGCTCACAAAAAGAAGTTGAAAGGGATTTCCCACATGGCTAGAGCCATACTATAGAGATTAGGTTAGAGATCACTTCTACATGGGTTGAAGGCTCTCCTTAATATGTAGTCCCTGTGCAAATTCTCCCGGAAGATTTTTAAAAAACCATAATGCCCTGTATGGTCTTTGAGCAATGGCCAGGAGGCTTAAAAAAACCAAAAGGGGGCACAGAGCAGCCATAGTATCAGTGAATTGGAAACGGTTGCAAGGAGGTACCTCATATTGTCCATAGGCGACACTTGTCTCCTATACAGGCCATACGTTTACCATAAATAATGTCCCTAGAATTATTGATCTCACTCTGGAGTATAAGCAGTGATACCTAAGATGTGTGGGGCAAATGTTACTTTATTATGTAGGCGCACCCGATGCATGTTTGCTTTAGTATGTGCATTAAGCAGGGACGGAGGAGAGGGGATAGGGTGACGTTAAAAAAAAATTTGGGGTGTTTTTAAATGTATTATTTTTAACTTTGCTTTTTACAACTTTGTTTTTACTTAACTTTATTGCTGTCACATAAGAGGACTCACAAGCCCCCTATGTAATAGCACTTTAGTGATGACAGGTGCTCTTTAAGGAAATATTAGGGTTTTTAATAGACCGCAGTGTCACCTTTGCAACCCACTGATTGTGCTTTATCAGCTTCTTCCCAGTTCCCTACTAAGGTATTTTATTTCTTTACTAGGTTCTAGGTTCTGTAATAGGGCAGTGACATAACAGAGGTCAGTATTCACCCCACCACCCCTTGTGCCAATATAAGCAGGAACCCTATAGGATCCCTCTCATACTAGGGACTGGATATCACTGGGGAGGAGAAGGAAACACGCACTGCAATGCAAAGGGGCTTCCTGCGGGGGGAGCTCCGCACTCTGCAATGTGAACTGTATATTTCTTTAGATTATAGTATCAGATCACCGAGAGAACCAGTCCAGACAGGTTCGAAAACATTATTATCAGCAATGACAGTAACTTTCCCTTTATTATTTCATTTGATTTTAGGTCATTATTATTCTTATAATTGTTGGAGGATTGTTGCCCTGTTCATCTTCACTTGTCTTATCATAGGACTCTTCTTGTATTGCAAATGCAAGTCCAAGGTACTACCTGAGAAACATTACTTAAACATAACCAATTATAATTTTAATTTCTTTTCCTCGGGATGGAGGTCCAAGCTCGCTCCTGTGATGGCCTAAAATCTCATGTGTAGTTTACTCATTTGTATTGACATTGTAGCCCATCACAGGAGTGAGCTTGGATTGGTGACTACTTTACAACACACTAAGAGACCATGGGGAACAGAAGTAGCCCCCCTCCAGAAGGAAGGACGGTGTTATTTGTGTACTGCTACTTTAAATGTTTTATTTCGCCTTTTTTGCTTTGGGAGAATTATTTTTTTTAAATATTGAGGCTAATGAGGGGCTGCTTTTTGGCAGGGTAGTTTAACAAGCTTCTGTAACCTTAAGGGGCCATTTAAATCCCATTACCTCCCTCTCAACCACCAAAAACCATCTTCCATTTGCCTTTCTGATTGACGCCAGTGCATTTGAGCAAAACGGTGAAATTTACCCCAAATCACCTGATTTCTGATGACATTTCAGGAAAATTAAAACTCTCAATTGCTCATAGAAAGTTGGAAAATGAAGACTGATTGGTTAGCGCACTCCTAGGGGGGGATGGGGTCAGTCAGGTGGGCAGCGGTCGCCATCTGGAAAGTGTTTGCAGCCATCAGTACTCATTAAGTGGCTCAGGCAAAGTTCTGTTTACCATTGCTTAGATGTGTATTGTATCTAAATAAACATAAATTCCCCATATACAGGTCTATTCACTAAAGGGTGTTGAGTTTGGAGGAGGCCGGAGAAGAGAACAATCTAGGACAACATCGCTGAACTGGAATATGAGCTGAATTGGAGAATTTTTACAAATCAGCTATGTTGTCCTAGATTGTTCACTTATCCGGCCTTCTCCAAACTCTTCACCCTTTTGTGAATAACCCTAATAGTATTTGTGTCTGAAACCTTCATACAGTACAAAGAAAACTAAATGTAAATTTTTTTTAAATATATAGCTGTTTGCCAGTAATAGCAATTGTTCCTCTTTCTCAGTGTTGTAGAAGACCATCGCTTAATCATCATGGGTGAGCATAACTGACACCAAACATTCTGCTGCAACGTTGTTCCTGACCATGTCGCCGAGAAATGTTAAACATCCAGAACAGTCACTTGGTGGGTTCCAAGTTCTGAAGGATTTGCTCAGTGAGGAGAATGTGTACTTTTGGAATACATTTGAGATGTTTGTACATTTTCGTAAAAAGAAAATGAAAACGCATTTTCTTTTGAGTTGTTTTTTAACAGTCATAAAAATAATTGCGCTGTAGATGGCCATTGCATAAAGATAACCAGCCCTGAGGAAGGGAGATGCTTCTTACCTGCAAAAAACACACCGCTTTCTCTCTAAACCATTCTAATAAATAGATTTTATGTGGATATTTGTCTCTTTGTGTATTCTTATCTCATCCCCGGTGTATATTACTGGTAATAGATGCAGCTTATTATAGTTCAGTGATATTCTAGTATATAAAAATGTGTTCATTATCAAATGTTGTTCACTGGATGGATTTTTTAATTGATATTCTCAAGCTGTTTTCAGCACATTGCAGATTTGAAGAAGAACTCCAGGAAAAAAAAAAACTTTTAAATAAATCTGCTGGGTTACCAATAGTTGAAGCTCAAGAGGTGTATGCTACCTCCTGGATTATTGTAAGATACTAAGGCTCTGTTCACACCTAGGCGTATTGAATATGCGCATTTGTCGCACGTTTCATGACGCGCGTTTTTACCGCGATTCGCGGTAAAAAATGCGCGACAAACACGCGTTTCTGAGGGCTACTTGGCTGTATCCCAATGGAAACGCCCGACAAAAACGCCGCAAAGAAGCTCATGTACCTTTTCAGGCGTAGGCCGTTTTGTAGCACGTTCAGACGGGCTGAAATACGGCAAGGTGTGAACCATACCCATAGAAAACAATGGGATTTTCATGTTTGAGCATTTTGTAGAGCGTTCGTAGAGCGTTGAACGCGCTACAAAACGTACAGGTGTGAACCAGGCCTTACTCATACACGCCGCCCTCTCCCTCAGCGTCACGCTGATCCTCCTCCTCATCTGTCACTATAAAAGCCACGAGGTTCGGAATGGTCGGCGTCTCAGTATTGCGAACCGACGCTGACCATTCTCCTCAGCGGCCGCATCAGCAGACCTCTCAGTTGGAAGCCCTGCACTGCCACAGCCAAGCTTCTCTTTTCAGCCTACACTGGGGAAACCTCAAGAGCCAGCATCAGACCCTCCCTTGCCTCAGCTGCTGCATTTCCTGACTACCCTAGGATTCACAGCTCCAACTCCATTAAGGGAACAGGGTGGACTTTCGCTCTCTTGCAATCATACCTCTGCTGGAATCCTGACTCGTCAGCTTCAACTAAACTACAAGTATAATTGAGATATAACTTTCCCATGAACTTCCTATGATCTGCTTACATTGCCAAACCTGACACGTATGAACTCTGCATAACGCCATTGGGTCATTACCTGCATATGTGGTCACTTTGCATACTGAAACCTTCTTGTGCGTGCCCTGAACTTGCTTTGGCTCTCCTACACAGAAACTGCTCCGCCTGACCCTCCTCTCCTCTGTCAATTATCTTTGTCGTTTGTGAATGGGTTCAGAGAATACAAAGAGGACTGGAGGGCTGGGCAAAGGAAAGGCCAGCTGCTCTGTAGGAGAGCCGCACGTCTTCTGTTAGAGCACCGGAAATAGGGATGCACCCAGGGCCGGCTTTTATCTCTCTGCTGCCCCAAGACCAGTTTCCTCAATGCGTCCCACTACCCACAAACCTCCACATGGAGAATAGCAGACCTGCAGGCTGCATACAAGTGATCTCGGCAACATCGTTGAGATCACTTGTACAAAACAAGCGGAGGCTTCCCCGCTGTACATTTAGCTCTGCTTGCCCAAAGCAGGGCTAAATGTAGAAAGCAACTACCCGCCCAGCGCCCAGAACTGCATGTCCCAGGCATAGGGAGATAAAAATTCCACACCCCTGCTGCCCCTCTACTCCCTGCTCCCTGCTGCCCCAAGGCTGGGCCTTGGTTGGCTTTGTGGGAAATCCGGTCCTGGGTGCACCAATACCGATACCAGTGTCGGTATCAGTGCCAGAACCGAATATTATAATAATGATGATAATAATAATATAATATGATAATGATCCGATACTTACCCCCGATACCAGAACTTCCGGTCAGAGGGAGATTTCCGGTCAGAGGGGGCTGGGGAATGACTGCTCTGAACCTGGAAGTGATCAGAGGGTGTCACTTGGACTTGGAAGTCCAAAGCAGATGATCAGCTAACGAATGTTCACTGAGATTCCTCCATTCTTCCTGCTGACACACCATAGATGTCCTGGGAATGATGAGTGAGCCTGGGATACATGACGAGAGGGGTGTCAGGCACATTGTGCATCCTGTAGGAATGATTCAGCACCTTTGTAGCCACCCAAATCACTTCTAATAGAAAGCCATCAGGCTGCAGAAGTAAAGTAAGAAGACTCCGGGCAGCTATAACAGCTACAAACTTATATATTAAGTAGGAATATATTTGCTTTAAAGAAAAAAACGATATTCCTGTTCACACACTTCCAAAAATTGCATCTAAAGATCTAGCGGTAAAGTTTTTTAATAACTACTTCACCTCTACTGCCACATGCATTTCCTTCTAACCTACTAAAATGTCTAAAAAAGTAAATCACCTCACTTGTTGCTTCCATCACTGTTAGTTTGCACGTCATCCACAAGGTGGCGGTACAACACATGCAATAGAAGCAGATGATGTTCATGCTTATTCTGCATGCAGCACACAGAACATCAATTGGGTCTATTCACTAAGCTGCCGAGGGCAGCCGAGTGAACAACCGACCCCAAGTGAAGTGAGCCGAACACTGTTCGGCTATTCACTTCATGCTGGTACGGCTGATTTCAGCCGTACATCGGCTGAAATAAGCCGTACATCGGCTGAAATAAGCCGTACATCGGCTTGCTTCACATGGCTTCGGGTCAGCCGAACATGCTCAGCATTTTCGGCCGACTCGAAGTGAAGAAGGAGTTCGACTCAGCCGATCCAACATCTGGATCGGCTGAGCCGACCCTCCGGCAGGCTACTCACTGCTGTTCAGTCTATTCTTATAGATGCCGAACAGCAGTGAGTGAATAGCCGAATGCCGCTGAGCAGCATTCGGCTCGGCTGTTCTCGGCAACGATTGTGCGGAGCTAGCAGTGACAACTAGCTCCGCCCAATAGTTTCCTATTGTCCGGCGGCTCTGCTGCCATAAAAAAAAAACTCTCCCGGGTGCTCTGGGAGCCTCTCGCTCCCGGCCGCCCAGGAGAGAAACACTGCTGTGTCTTTCTTTTTCTTTATTCTGACACGGAGCGATGTCAGAATAGAAAAAAAAACATTTTCCCATTAAAATACATTGCTACATTACTATTGGCTATTTCAATTTGCAATAGCCAATAGTAAACTAGCATTGTACCCGCCCTCTGCTGATGGACCTGATGGGAAACTAATTTGTTGCCGCTGCACATGTCTAATGCTCGGTAGCAGGAACATAATTTCAGTGTCTTTATATAAGGGACGAATCACAGATACAATTTTACTTTGTAAGAAGATACGTAAGTTCCCAGATGGAGGAACGGATTTTGGTTATCACTATGCTAATAAAAATTCTGATTCTGTTTCCCTACGTTTATTATGGCTAAATTAGAATGTAATGTACATGTAACCGCATCCAACACCTCCCTCCATCCCATTTGGTTTCCTAAGCACCAAAGTATGGTAATCTTCATTTCTGGGCTGGACCAGTCAGCATACACATGGGCATGCATACTTCATCTCAGTGTTTAGAAATAAAGAGCGCCAAACCAAAAGGTGAAAGAGTCCAAAAATGCCTTCAATTTTTTCACAGTTCGATCAAACAAAAACAGCCAATGCGTTTCTGGGGTCAACAACCTTCCCTCTTCATCGAGGCTTAGAATGAGATAAGGATTTAATTGGACTTAGAAGATACTATAACCAAAATGATCTATATATGATTTGATATAAAACTCTCCTATAGGACTGGAATTATAATTGGCAGGAGCTGGTGCAATGATGAGGGGGGGTTGGGCTAATTTTTTCATCCTTACCGTGGGTGCCACAGAACCTTGTTCTGATATGGCCCATTATTACTGCCACTTAAAACAAAGAATATGATCGCAAATTCTACAACCCATACTTCAGGTCCACCAGAGGAATTTTACAATCATCTTTGTAAAGAGAGACTGACCTGTATTCATCACAAGGCTTTTCTGGAGCCCATGGCCGCTCCAACCCACCTTGAACTATATTGTTAAGTAAGCAATTTTAGACTGGCATTTGGGACTAATAGCCATAATCATGCACGATATTAAAGTTTATCTCTAGGTGAACCTTTTTTTCAGATAGGGCAGGGTTGAATTAGTTGCATATATCCAATCAGCTCTACCTTCCTTCCATCCAACCCATATGTGTGTGGGACCCCGGTGTACAGTTGAGGCTTCCTGTTGTGCCCTATAACTGTACAATGCCCAAATACCGGCACCAATGCAAGAATTGTCTCCATGAATACTCTTTATTTCAGCTTGGCATAAAAACAGCAAATATGGCAGCTAGCGTAGAATTAGAACCTCTGGCTGTATCCCATTTGGTGGGATTCACCCCTATGTTTGTACTGGTATTCACCGTCACCCTGAAAAAGTGAGGAAAAATTCAGAATTTTAGAGCTGTCACCAGGACAAGAGGGGAGGAGGAAACCCACCAATGGGGCAATTGTTTCAGGGCGGACTGCCTAAGAGGGAAACAATAAACTGACAGGGGTGTTAACCCTTCCCTACTCTAACCAAAATCAATAAGAAATTGTGGCTCTTCATAACCAGATCCAGATTTAGAGGATTCCCATACATTTATATTCACACATTATCTATTATGGGGGAGGTGCACATGTTAATTTATGTTCCCCCTTGGTAAGTCTATTGTCTACGTTGGCTCTGCAGTGATTTAAAACCTTAGTGTTGGATTGCTCAGGTTTGTCATGAACATATATTTCGACTACTTCAGGGTCTAAGGTCTTCTTTATTTTAAAACTTGGTTTTATGTATGACCAATAATTCACCTCAATATGGCATTTGAAGAACTCCATTACATGTACACAGGATGTGTGATTTTATTCATAGTGGTGAGCACCAAATACATTGTCATAGTGCACTTCTATTCAGTGTCAGTATGTCTCCTCTGCAAACAACATATCTTCTGCTTAAGATATGTTGCTTCTATACTGGGGGGGGGGATCATCCTCAGGTGAGAGCATTATACTGGGTGTGAGGGATATGGGGACTGGGAGGGTACTGCTATTAAAAGGGGGTTTCTATTCAAAGGCCAACTGAACTAGACATGTGCGATTCGTTTAGTTCCAAATCGAAACATCGGACGAAATTTCGGAAATTCTGAGATTTGGATGTATCCGAATTACAGCTAAAACGAATGCAAACGAATCCGAAATTCTGATTTCCCGTTAGCAGTAGTCTTGACGAAATTTTGTTTATTGGACGAAATTTCGTTGCAGCAAAATGACATTAGAAATGTCACTTTGCTGCCACGAACGAAACGAACTTTCGACCGGAATACCGCTGACGAATTTCATCCGAATCCCGAAACAAATTCAATTTCAGACCTGAATCCGAAAAACGAAATAATGCAAAATCTGATTCGACACAAAACTAAATAAATGTTTTGCTGATGCACATGTCTAAACTGAACCCTCTATATGTATTACTGCAATGCAATCAGGAAGCATATACAGTAATATATACGCTGTTCTTATATAATTTTTTTTAGTTCCTAAGTGCTGAAGCAAGGCTTAAAACACCCAGTTCTGGCAGCACCTTGTAGTGTCAGACCACTACTCTCAAAGGCCGGGCTCTCTAGCAGTCTGATAGGAGAGGGTGGTGGTCTCATTGCTAGCCTAATCAGATTGTGGGGTGAAAGGGAAGAGGTGAGGCTGACACTAATATAACATTGCAGAAGGGATCTGGTGGACGAATAGCTACTCTCCTGAATTTCTGATCTACATATCTATCACTGTAAGTAATAAAGAAAGATAGGGGGTTGGCACGACAGTCAGGCCACTACAGGCCACTATAGTAGAATGTGCAGACCGGGAATGTCAGCCTTCTTTTTCCCAGCAAAGTGTCTAAAAAGACTAATTTGACTGGAATTGGCATTTCACTAACAACTTTTGCATTCCACTTGTATGGTGTCAGGACCAGCAGTAGGCTGCTGTTCAGGGATGGGGATATACAAACTCCAAGGGTCTATTTAGGATCCATTTGCACAGTGAACAACTTTGTGAATGAGGATAGCAACTAGGGATGCACAGATACCAAGTACCGTACTTGGCATGTGTACTGATACTTTTCCAGCTCCAAGACTGGACTAGAGAAAAACTCAAAAGTTAGGAGGCAGTAGAACAGAAGCGTTCGATGCACCAATACCATTTTTCCAGATCAAGTACAAGTACCGATACTTGTCCTCACGGATACCAATTGCTGACACCTTTTTGTTCATTGTCATGTGACAGTTTTTTCTAAAACAATACAGACTAATGATTTCAGGACAGTGGTAGAACGCCAGAGCCCGGTCCCAGCTGCAACCGCTGCAAACCTGGTAGTTCTCGTGAAAATGCCAAGTATCTGCACTGGTATCTGAACTAGTATCTGAACATCCCTAATAGCAACACATTATGGCCACTAGAGGGAGCAGATGAGCAATGAAAATGCCTATGCTCCGCAGCTCCAACTAGTGGCCACAATGTGCTGCAATAAGCCCTCACTGGCAGGGCCGTCCTTACCATCTTGTCTTGAATTGTATTGTTATTTGTAATGTCTTCCTTATATTGTAAAGCGCTGCACAAACTGTTGGCGCTCTATACATCCTGTATAATAATACTCATTCTCAGAGCTGTTCACTGTGTAGTTAGTAAATAGACTGCCCATTGTTAGGCTGAAGGAAACGTTAGAGAAAAATCATAGATAAAAGCATTGGCAAGGATCAAATGCCAGATGGAGAAGTCAGAACAGAGCAGAGGTAAAAACCATGTGGACAATCCGAGGTACCACAATGACAATGTACAAAGGACAGATAGGACAGGGACTAACAGTTGTATCACCAGTGGGTGGCAAAAGGCTCATGGTGAGGGGTGGAACCTAAGGATATCTGGTCTTCAATGATGCTGCTGATGGTGGGGATGGAGTCAGTAGATGGTACCAACTCGATCAACTTTAGAGATGGTAATTGCAAACGGACCCCTAAACTTTAGGTTTTTTATCTATTTTGTTTTTAACAAAATGGTATTACTTTATTTATTTTGACCTTATTTCTTTAGTACTACAAGGGGACTGGAAAGCCTCCTGTGTGATAGTATTGTGCAGTGTTATGTCCTTTATATTGAGTCAGCACTTGGGATAACTATTTTTACACCAAATTTCCAACCATAGTATGTCTCTTCTGCAATTAAAAGCCTGTCTCTTACATTTCAGCTATTATGTAAAGCTCCACTTTATTTCTTTATTACAGGTATTTACACAGTGCTAACAATTTACACAGTGCTTTACATACTGCACATTCGCATCAGTCCCTCTACTTACAGTCTAAGGTCCGTATCTCACATGCATACAGTCAATTTAGACAGGAGCCAATTATCCTACCAGCATGTCTGTGTAGTATGGGCACAGGGGGGGCACAGTGGCATAGTAGTTAGTGCTTCTGCCTTGCAGCACTGGGAGTCCCTGGTTCAAATCTCAGCCAGGTCACTATCTGCAAGGAGTTTGCATGTTCTCCCTGTGCTTGTGTGGGTTTCCTCCGGGTACTCCAGTTTCCTCCCACACTCCAAAGACATTGGCTCTTGTCTAAATTGGCCCTGTATGTATGTGATATAGGGACCTTAGATTGTAAGCTCCTTGAGGGTAGAGACTGATGTGAATGTGCACTGTGTAAAGCGCTGCATAAATTGTGGGCGCTCTATAAATACCTGTAATAAATAAATAACATATATGGGAGCCATTTTACTTGTCAAAAGAATTTGTAGCTGTGCCCATCCAGTCCTGAGATTTATACAACTCTTCTGTACATGCAGCTTTTCAGTTTATATCTTGATTTTTTTATTTATTGGTTGATCTTGATGGATTTGTGTTTTTTATCATACCTATGTAACTATGTAACACTTCACACATTTGTATGTTTCTACATAAGTAAGTAAACAGTAGGTGTCTCACCTCTGGAGTCTCATATCCTGTTCTGCATACACAAGCTACAAGAGTGGGCAGGCTGTATGTGTCAGCTGTGACCGTAATACGTCTGTGGTTACAGATCACACATCTGTGGTCACAAAGTAATAACCTGCAGTATTACATAAAGTGCTAATATGTAACAATGTATGCAAAAGACGGGATGCCGGAAACCTACTTTCACCAGAGTGACAACTGACGTAATGTTATTTCATTAACACGCTATTATTCTTTTAAAGGAGAACTATGAGGTGAGTGCTTTTCACTCATAGTTCTAGCCGACCTGTGACAATGAGACTGTCACAGGTCGGCTCAGTAGATCGGGAGGTGAGCGAACACATACCGGCGTTCCTTCACTTCTCGTTCCTGTGCCAGCAGAGAGCCGTGACAGGGAGGGACTGGATTCCCCCCTCCCCGCTCCGATCCTCCAGCGCTGACTGGCGGAACGGACTGGGGAGGGGGCGGGTACAGCTGGCTGTGCCTCTGGATAGGCAGGGCCTGCTGTCACTCACGCAGCTGGGCGGATCCAGACATAATTGTCGGGATCTGTTTCAGCTGCGGCGTCTCAGTATACTGAGCTTAGGGTGAGGGGAGGACGCTAGTTTGTGTCCTCCCGTTACCCCAAGGAGAACTATGGGGAAAAGACTTAACTCCATAGTTCTCCTTTAAAGAAAATATGTTACTGGTGAAGCAAGATCACAGTGTTGTAGAGCAGACTGAAAAAAAAACTTTTTATCTTGAGTAAATCGGGAAGGGGGGGGGATGTCACTTTTGTCATATTCTGGTATATAGTGAACCTCTCCAGGCAAACTGCTGATATACATTTGTAATTCAAATATTGTTAATTCATTTTTTTACCTAACAAAAAGGTTTGTCAATCTGATCCGTCGGTATTATGATTTCAATTAAAAAAAATATATATATATACTGTATATAGACACACACACAGTATATATCTTTATAGCACAATCTCTGCAAATTAAAACACAAAAGGGGGGAAATGTCAAAACTGGAGCATTAGCTCATGATAACCAATCAGATTCTATGTTCAGTTTGTTCAATTAAGCTTCCAAAATGAAAGGTGGAAGCTGATTGGTTACCATGCACAGTCGCTCCTGATTCTGTCTGCTCCCGTTTTTTTAATAAATTCCTCTCAAAAACTTTAATTGAAAATGCTTTTTTTTTCGAAAGCACCAAAAATGCCTTTGAAAATCCAGCATGTTATCTTGTAAAAGTAGCAGGGACATCAGCACTGTGCTGTACACAGCTTGTGCAGAGAGCAGAGCTGTGGGAGGGTTCCAGTAGGCTCCACCCACTGCAGAAAACTATCAAAGTGGGTAATTACAAGACTAGACATCGTGCAGGAGAGAGAGCAGCAGTGACCAGTCTTTATTACAGGAAGCTCCAAGTTAGATACTGGATTACTGCACAGATCTGGAGGAAATATATAGAGTAAACCAAGGTTCAAGGAAGGACACACATCTCTTGTATAAGGATAATACTTGATTTCAGATTTAGTCTCCTTTCACACAGCCGGTCCCATCCAGTCCATCTGCCAGGATTTTAAGTGGACCAGATCAGATGCCCAATGCTAGTCTATGGGCAGCCAGGTCTAGACGGATGGGTACCCGCTTACATCCAGTCACCCCAAGCTTTGGCCGGTTCCGTTTCGACTGACTTGTTTGTGCCGAATCGGGGGTAATCTGATGTAAATAGACACACGTCCATTTACATCTGACTCCCCATAGCCCAATATGGGATCCGGTCATTTCAGATTTTCCACCATCACAGCGGTGACATCCGTGCACGGATCCCCTCCTGATTGGATAGTGTGAAATGGACCTGAACAAGTGAAAGAAATAAAAAGAACAAGCAATCAAAATGTAACAAAGTGTAACTATCTACTTATTACAATATATATA
>NW_017306574.1:868487-869008 GCF_000935625.1 Nanorana parkeri
TGTATTGGAATATAGTGTAGATGGCTTAGTCACCGATTTTCATTCACAGTAGACTTTCACCAAAGTACAACATTTCAAGTTGTGCTCCCTGAGCTGTGTGAAATCTGGTTAATAAAAAGAAAACTCAATAAATGTTTTTTATTAGAAGGTGTTTTTCTTTGTTTGGTGTATTTAGGGTGGTGTATGTATATTTGTGTTCTTTGTATTTTTGATATATTTGTTTACTTTTTTTTTGTGTTTGTGTATTTGATTTTTATGTAGTACGTGTACTCTCACTTTAGAGACCATGTCACTGACCCCCCCCAAAAAACAAATTAAGGTAAAAGTGGGGAAAAAAAACTGTATTTAAAAACGTATTTGTAGCCTTTGTTTTCCTTTTTGAAAAACATGTTTTTCTTCACTTGCAGTGCGTCTTTAAACTTGTTAGAAAATTTGACTTCAGGAAGAGTCAGTGCTGCAGCTCAGCCCCTCCCTCCTGGCACATCACACACAGATGTAGGTATGCTCATGGTTTCTGCGGG
>NW_017306574.1:869449-885344 GCF_000935625.1 Nanorana parkeri
GTATTGTACACCCCATTAGCCCCCCTCTTCCCTAAAGTAAAAAATATAATGTTATATATTTACAAGTAAAAACACAAAACACCAAGTTCTAGGAAAACTGGTGTTGCCGTGGCCCGTTTATTGGGTTTAATTCAAAACATTTTTAATTAAAATGAAGTATAGCTTTAATGTTAAAACTTCAATAACAATATGAAACAAATTCAAGCAAAAACTTTCCATCATCCATAGTCCTTAAAGCTGAACTCTGACCTTTTCTTCAGTCATGCACAGTTGTACCGGCTCCTCTCCTCTGATTTCACTGCACACTGCGAGCTTCTCACCATGTGCATTAAAAGCTGCAACAAGTCAACTACTTATGAATAAAATAAACTCGTACTGGGCCAAACAGGAATAGAATGCTGCTGGAGGAGTAGAGCGCAGATCAGACATGGAAGGTGTCAGGGGGAGGGTTTTTATAATATAAATATGAAGGGGTCTCAGGTGGGCTGTTCAGGGCTGCATCCCTCCCCTCCATTCTTTCCATCCTAGCTCCTCTTACCTGCACACATGGCCTCGTCTGCCGCCGGACCGGCCAGAAGTGAAGTCACGTCACTAACGTGATGCCACTTTTGGCCAGTCCGACATCAGACGAGCAGCATCGCTGATGTGGCCCTAGATTGTCTCAAAGCCGCTGGAGCGGCAATGCTGAGGCCCTGCGCTGCTAGGGCCAGGCCTCTGCCTCCTCGCCCTTCACCGTCAGCCAATAGATGGAAGGTGTTGGGAGGGTAGAGAATGAGTTCTCGGAGGAAGGGCCTATTCAATGGAGAACACATGGGCACTCTACACTCTCACAAGGGGACAGATCTATGGTCTTGGCAGAGGGTGATGGCACAAGGGAGGTGCAAGGCATGGATGCCTGGAGTGCAGTGGTAGGGCAGGGTGAACAGTATTAAGTGCTGTGCATCACTTCTACATGTCAGAGTAGAAAAGTCATTTATCAGGATGAGGAAGATGGAGCGTCATAAAGCTCTTCCTGTGGCCTCACCACATCAGGTTTACACAGGATGCATACAACACCTATACAGAGCTAATAATGAGTTAGCCCAGTGTGTGTATATATGTATAAATACATGCACATACTTTACCTTGTATAGTATAGTTGTGGTAGACACAATATCAGCAGTGAAGAGTTGCTGCAGCATTGGGCGTAATATTTAAAGCTAAATTCCAGACAAAAAGCAAAATACAGCAATAAAATATGTGTTTCACCTGCCCAAGGAGGCTGCTCTGTGTACGTCTGGTATATACATAATATCTAATGCACCGTTGCCAAGCTCCATGTTCTAGCTCCCTCAATACCGGCATGTTTCTTCATTATCAACAAAAAAATTTGAGGCAAAGAATTTAGATCACTTTGGAGTGTCTATTTACCAAAAAGGGGTCATTTTGGAGGTTTTCTTACTGTCCTGGCATTTTTATTTGCGATGTTTTATATCAGAATGTAAGAGAAATGTGTTTTTTTTTAATCTTTTTTTCTTTATGTAGCAAAAAAAATATTTTTACAGTGGACCTTTACTCCCTTTCACTAAAAATCACCTCTGCATTCAGCTCTGCATGCTGATATGAAATCATCTTACATTCATTAGTTAAACAAACATTTTTATTTTATTTACAGGTAATATTTCATTCATTGGACACTGTGCAACCCCCACATGCCTGTGCCCATTATGGTGCCCAATAGTTACCAGGATCTGATGCAACCCTAATAACACCCCTGGTAATGTTGAACTATGAAAATATGCCTGGTTAAAAAAAAACAAAAAACAAACTTAATATTCATTTTGCAACAGTAAGAATACGTTTAATTCTCGGTTCCTCTTTCATTTCCTCCTCCGCTGGGTTATCATTTACAATTATGAAAATAGCACGTAAAGGATTTACCTATAATACAAGTTACTTTTCTCTGAAACATTTGCTACTTCTTTTAATCTTGAAAACGACCTCACTACTACTAGTTTACAAAGACTTGTATGAAAGAGTTTTTGTTCATTTTCTTTGTAGTTTTGCTGCACAGCAGCCGCTTTTTGTTATCAGACATTTAAAGGGTCCCTGTTGCCACACTATTCATTTCAACAAACATCTTCCCATAAGATTATATGTGTATTCAATGTATTGTATGCATGGTATTTATCTTGTGTAGACATCCAAAAGACATGAGACTGCTGCTGGGGGATGCCATCTTGGATGTGATGTCAGCAGCCCCAGCAGACGCAGAGGAAATGGAATACACTGCAAGTAGGCAGTTAAATTACTTGATTTTTCTGTGATTTTACCTGCAATTTTTTGAATTGGTGATTTTTTGTTCCTTTTTTTTATAAAAATAATAATGTAATTTATGGATGCAGGCATGTGATCAAATTGATCACATTAATTTTAATGATAGTTGCAGAGCATTATGGGATCAAACATATTTAAGGCAGATCTAAATCAAATTTTATTTAATTTCAAAAGTGTTCCTTTTTTTAAATTTGCTCAGGTTCATCTAAGCTCAGGTTCAGATTAGCTCAGTTTCAGAGGAGCTCATGTCGGAGGAGCTCAGGTTCAGAGTAGCTCAGTTTCGGAGGAGCTCATGTCGGAGGAGCACAGTTTCGGAGGAGCTCAGGTTCGGAGGAGCACAGTTTCAGAGAAGCTCAGGTTCGGAGGAGCTCAGGTTCGGAGGAGCTCAGTTTCGGAGGAGCTCAGTTTCGGAGGAGCTCAGGTTCGGAGGAGCTCAGGTTCGGAGGAGCTCAGTTTCAGAGAAGCTCAGGTTCGGAGGAGCTCAGGTTCGGAGGAGATCAGTTTCAGAGAAGCTCAGGTTCGGAGGAGCTCAGTTTCGGAGGAGCTCAGTTTCAGAGGAGCTCAGGTTCAGAGGAGCTCAGGTTCGGAGGAGCTCAGGTTCGGAGGAGCTCAGTTTCAGAGGAGCTCAGTTTTGGAGGAGCTGTTTCGGAGGAGCTCAGGTTCGAAGGAGCTCAGTTTCAGAGGAGCTCAGGTTTGGAACTAAGCTCACAACTAGTCACGAGTGCCCTGCTGGGAACTACAACTCAGCATGGCATGGTCCACTGCTTTCACCGGGAAGATGGTCCACAGCAAAAATGAACAATACGTTTGATGGGGCTATTACATTTGATTTCTTTTTTTCTTTATGACGTATTGATTTATCTTAAATATTGATTTTATGAATTTATAATCTGTGATACCTATTGGTTTAGGGTTACCCAGATAAATGATGTGTAGCTGATGCAGGAGTGTGTGCACGTAGACTGGGTGGAAAAGGAGATCAGTAACATACAAAAGATTAAATAAAAAGGTAAAAACACTATTTTATGATAAACAAAAACATCAGTTAATGATACAGCGAGCGGCTGAGCAACAAAATGTCATCCAATCAGGGTTTAGATTTACTTGATCTGAGGGGGGTTTGATGTAGAGATATACAATATACGTTCCACATTTATGATACATATTCATACACTTCATCTCCTGCAATCCTATAAATTAATAATATCAAAAGTAATTAAAAAAACAATAACTATTTAAAGTTCCTTCATTGTTAAATGTCACACGAGTCACAGATTATTTTTTTTAACATCTGTTGATTTCATTTTGTTTTTGTTTTGCTGCTGATCTTTTAATAACTTTGCTTGTTCTATAGTTTCACGGGTCTGCTTCTGCTGGTGCTGATGTCAGAGCCAAAGAAGAGATCACTCCACCGCTCACTGCTGCAGAGCCCACTATAGACCCTGCACAGACCACCTGAGACCCCACACAGCCCACTTGAGACCCAACACATACCAGAGACCCCGCAGGGCCCACCATAGACCCCGAAGAGCTCACCATAGACCCTGCAGAGCCCACCTGAGATCCCGCAGAGCCCACCTGAGACCCCGCAGAGTCCACCTGAGACCACGCACATATGCTGAGCCCACCTGAGACCCCGCAGAGCCCACCTGAGAACCCGCACAGCCCTGCTGAGACCCCACCCAACCCACCTGAGACCCCTCACTTTCCAGGGATCCTACAGAGCCCACCTAAAACCCCACCTGGGAGTGGCCCTGCAGAACCAAACTGAGACCCCGTACAGCCCACATGGGAACCTGTGCAGCCCACCGGGGACCCTGCACAGCCCACCTGAGACCCTGCACATACCAGAAATCCTGAATAGCCCACCTGAGAGTGACCTGCAGAGCCCCCCATAGATCCTGCACAGCCCACCTTAGACTCTCCATGATGGGCTCTGCAGGGTCTCAGGTGGGATGGTTGGGGTTCCTTTCCTGCACTCCTCTTACCTCTCAGCCGCTGCTGGGCCCGGCCTCCTCCACCTCTGCCACTTGATAAGTGCTGTAGGGCCCCCGGCCTCCTCCTCCCCTGCTGCTGCTGCCCTGGCCTCCTCCTCCTTCTCCTCCTCTGCTGCCAGACTGGTACACCTGCACTGCAAGGCCTCTGCCCTGTCCTCTTCCACCTCCTCCACCTCCGCTGCTGGGCCCCGGACTCCTGACTAAGCCCCCCTCTGCCCCAGGCCCCATAGCGACCGTGTTACGCCACCGCATCTAGGTTAGCTAACAGGAAGTTTTAACCTAAAGTAGGAACTTATACAGAAGGACGAGTGTGAAGGTTGATCAGTAAGACACTTGATTGCTGAGTTACGCTGACCATGGAAACTAAGAGAAGACGTGTTTTGCTTTAATGCTGAAGATTAAGCCTGAAATATATTATCTACAAGCAACATGGTTGTTCCCCTCCTGGTATTGTGTCTTTGTGGGTTTACACTCTCAAAGGGTAAGTTCACTTAGCTTTTATTTCATGTATGAAATCTCCACACCAAGTGATATACAAGTGTGAAGAGAGATTTAAAAGTCTAATTCCACCTTTTGCAAAAGATTAATAAATGTACCCATATTAAAGGGTTTCTAAAGCCTCCGTTTTTTTGCCTATATCTACTGCTAACAAGCAGTAAATATATGCAAAAAGTTTTTTTTTTTAAACGCTTTAACAGCGGTTTAAACTTACCCGTCTTCGCCGCGCGCTCCCGTCCGAGAATACGAAACTGCTCGGTCGGCCGCAAAGCACCTTGGGGCGGGCACATGCACAGTTCGGATTTCCGGGCGGGAGACGAGGAGAGACGCAAGGTAAGTCTACGGACGCGTGCACCCGCATGCAGACACCGTGGGACAGGAAGTGCCAGCAAGGACAGAGGAGTCAGCGCTAGATCGGAGACCCGTCGCATTGCTGGAGAGAAGGCTGGAAAGGACAGGAAAGAAGAGGAAGATCGGATTAAGAGACATCATTTAAGGTAAGTGCTGACATTAACATTGGGGGAGGGGAAAAAAATTATCCTTTAATGTCACTTTAAGTAAAAAAAAATGAGCATTTATTGTTTTGCAATAAAGTCCTGCAAAGCATTGCAACCACGATCAGAGAGTGCAATGCCAGGGCTCCTGCAGACTGTTCTTTTAGCCACTGCCCCTAGGTAAAGACTTTCAGTTATGGAGCTGGGAGAACATACCACTTGACTATAATTAGTAGTTTATCAATGCACTTGTAGTCTATTGAGATCAGCAATGACAGATGAGGCTTGTAGTATCTTCATTTACAGAGCCAAATTAAATATAGAAGCACTGTTTAGATGAAGCACTGAGACGTTGAGGAATGCTGAATTAAGTTTTACTTGCTTAGAAGAATGTTATATCAGACTACAGCATTATGCAGGAAACATTTATAGAGAACTTCCAGTGTATCATAGACAAGTATGCATACAGAAAACTAACATTGCATTACAGAACCATCTACAGCTCAAAAGACATAACAGTAGAATGTCAGTAATATGCTACTGCATTTCCAACACCCCTTCTCAACAGCATATGGGTTGCTATATCACATCTAGCTTCTGTCAAAGGAAACTGTGACGATCCTTTGGCAATGGCTTGGTGAGTGCATCCGCAGTCATGTCTTCTGATGAGGAATACTGCATGAAGATAATAGCTTGCTCTTGAGTGTCCCTAAGCCAATGATACTTTACGCCGATGTGCTTGGTTCTATAGGTGTTTTTACTTCCTTTGCATCTTGCATGTGGAATTGTTCCAAAATTTCTGCAATTTTCTGACTTTGGTTGAGAAGATTCCATCTTCTTCTCTCTCTATCTGAATTCCCAGATAGTGACTGATGCTCCCTAGCTCTTTAATTTCGAAGTTTTGTTATGGTTTGTGAACTATTTGACTATAGCCCCCTTCTTGTTCAAAGCAGGTCATGATTAGGGATACACAGATACTGGTTTTTCGTTATCGAGTTCCAATATTTTTTTTGGAATTCGGCGATACCTCATATCTTCAATTATTACCAATGTTGTGGCCATATGAGAACAAACAATTTTTTGGTGACAAAAATCCAAGAAGATGTCAGACCCATCAATGACACAAGTGTATATTTAACCAAATTTTATTTTTTTTAAGTGGAGAAGGTTGGAGCCCCTATCAGATATTTATTTCTTTCAAAGGGGGTTTATTTGCTATGTAATGCGAGGTGCTTGCTAACTATGGCTCCAGACAACTTGTCTGGCTGCATAAATTAATGGCAACCAATCACCCTCTGGGAGGACTCTTGTCCCTTTTCTTGCTTTACTTTGCAAGCTTTCTGGTAGCTGATCACACAATAGTGTGCACAGGGACCAGTTTGCATAGGAAAATGTTCACCTGCAAACTACACTGAGTGGCCAGATTATTATGACCACCCCATCAGTACTTCGTTGGACCACGAGATGACTCCACGAGATGACTTGGTTGGGCCGCCTCGTGACTCCACGAGATGATGAAAGGTGATGCGAGGAATCTGACACTGCACTGTTGCCCTTCTGTTGTCTTGTACCAGTCTTGTCACTCTCCGTTCTGCCCTAACATTGACTAGTTGCTGACGGCCACAATTCGCACGTTCAAACCCAGGTTTTCGGCTGACAGTCCGGTCTTTAAACACTTTAACAACAGCTGCTCTTGAACATTTAACGAATTCTGCTGTTTTGCTGATACTCGCTCCATGGCTCCGAGCGCCAACAATCATCCCACGTTCAAAGGCTGTTACATCGCGTTGTTTCCCCGTATCTTCAGAGACAAATCACTTCTACTGTCGTGGTAACCAACCTGCTTCCCTATTTATAATGGTCTGGCCCTCTAGCAACTTCAGCACGAAATTATAGCTAATTATAGCTAATTTGCCTGCAAACGTCAGGTGGTCATAATAAACTGGCCACTCAGTGTATAGTGGAGCAGTAACGTGCATGACTTACATGCAAATTAGATGTGATTGTATGCACAAAGCTGAGTGAGTTTTCTCACATATACAGTAATAGTTTGTCCTTTTACTTCAGTGTATCCGCCTGGTTATGAAACAGAAAGCAGAAGTGAAAGGTAGGAAACATGAACCAGTATTCTGAGTCAGTAGAAAACATGACAAGCATTCTGCCCGTTCTCTTCTCTTTCCTGCCTCTGTACAGTTCTTGTAATGTGAAGGTGCAGCGTGACGGTGTTTTTGGAAAACATTCATTCTGTAGGCAGCAGTACAAAGGGGACTCCTCTGTTTTCTAGAACCAACATGACAGAAATGGATTTTCACTGAAAAAAAAGTCAGCTTGCGTTAGCAATAAATGTTTCCTGAGTATCAGGGACGGCCCCGGGTTCACTATTGCGGTATAAAACATGCACAATGACTACAGCTAGAAGCCTATGAGTGAGGGTACCTCAGATGAGGCCGGGTTCTGACTGGAGAACCCCAAACCCCCCAGAATATACAGAGACGGTGCATAACTGGATATGTATGACCAGAGCAGCCATTTGTCATGATACAGCCGAAAAAGCATTATATTTCTTCCCATTGTCATAAACATTTCAGCATCACAGCCAGGGAGAAATGTATTTAAGAGATACATAACATCTTAAAAATACAGTGTCTAAATTTTTGGCCTGGGGGGCCGGAATACAGAAGATATACTCACCTGATTCTCAGTCCTGTGGCGGTCTGAGAACTCCATCAGAATGGCTCCCGATCATGTGATCACTATGTCATTGATGACGCAGGGATAACATAGAGGCTTCATTGACAAAATAAGCCTTCAGCTTGCATGTGAACACTGCTGCCTTTAGGCTGCAGTGGGATCTGTAGTGAAATCTTCTAAATAGGGTAATTGCCAAATACGATTTCAGTAATAATTAACAAAAAATTAGAAACATTTAAAATTTTTTAAACTTTTTGCACATTTCGTGGTGTGTAATAAGCAGGATCAAGGATCAGGTGAGTATATTTTCTTTATTTTAGCCCCCTAGATCAAAATGAGCAATGAACGCATTCAGTTTGGGGGTAGCTCCACTGCTAGGGTTAATTTTCACATTTCCAGGATTTTTGTCTTTAATGTGTATACTAGGGATGCACCGATACCAAGTACCGTACTCGGTACAAGTACAAGTACAGATACTTTTCCAGCTCCAGGACTAGACTAGAGAAAAATTCAAAAGTTAGGAGGCAGCTGTCATGTGTAAGGAGCACACGGAGCTCCTGGGATTTGTACATCTCTGTTTTAATGTACGATTTTGTTTTTATAAATATAAATAAAGGGATGCACTGATACCAGTTTTTGCAAGTACAAGTACTGATACATTTTTGTTTATTGTCATGTGACAGTTTTTCTAAAACAATATTGACTGATAATTTCAGGACAGTGGTGGAGCGCCAGAGCCAGGTCCCAGCTGCAACCTCTGCAACCCTGGTAGTTCTCATGAAAATGCCAAGTATCAGCAATGGTACTCGAAAAGAATCGGTGCATCCCTAGTGTATACCCGCTGCTTTATTGTGAAGGCCCGCTGCTTTGTAACCTAACATAGCTATCAAAAGTCGAATGCAGCGCCGCCTGTAATTAACAGGCAGCGCTCCGTCCATGACAGGTTACACAGTGGGGAGGCTTTCCCTGCTCTGTAACCTGATAGAAAGCGGTCTGAATGGAGAAAAAGCTGTCCGCTTCAGACTTGAAGCTTTTTTTTCCATATTGGCAGATACGGCTCCGGCTCACTTGCCTCCCCAAACCGCACGTCCCTGGTATCATCAGTACCTATAAGCTTGGTTGCAAGTCATTCACGATCTGTCTGAGATTATATCATGTGTCTGCACCCTTGTCCTCACTGTATTGCAGTGTTTGGCTGACAGAGAACAAGATCGTCAACCTGTTTGTATGCAGATTTGCACCAGTGTGTATGCAGACATCTCAACTCTCCCGGACGCTCCGGGAGTCTCCCGCTATTGGATAATGTCATCATAGCCACAGGGGGAGAGCCCAATTCCAGCCAGAGATTGGTATGTGTGTGCAGTGGGAAAGGTGACCGCGTAGGCAGGGCCAGATTTCCCACAAGGCCAACCAAGGCGTAGAGGGGCAGCAGGAGTGTGGAATTCCTATCTCACAATCTCACTGGACATGCAGTTCCGGGCGCCGAGCAGGTAGTTATTTTCTATATTTAGCCCTGCTTTGGGCAAGCAGAACTAAATGAACAGCGGGGAAGCTGCCGCTTGTTTTGTACAAGTGATCTCTGCAATGTCACCGAGACCACTTGTATGCAGCCTGCAGGTCTGCCATTCTCCATTGGGGTTTGGCGGGTAGGGGGGCGCATTGAGGAACCTGGCCTTGGGGCAGCAGAGAGAGTAAATCCAGCCCTGCATGTAGGATCCTAGCTCACAGAATAGCTTGGGGAATCTCACAGGTGTGGCTGCCTCCAGTGGTGGCCAATGGTATTGCGGGAGACAGTGCGTTTGTACTTTTATATTACTGGATGTATTATTGGCTGGTTTAGCTGACCTGTAACTGCTGGAGAGAACTGTGTTGTCATCTGTGGAGCCTGTTTGCCATTCTGCTTTGGAGCAAAGTGTACAGACTAGAGTTACCAGGAGCAAAGTCTTCCACACAGGGGCGTAACTAGAAATCACAGGGCCCCATAGCAAAAATTTGTAGAGGGCCCCCCCAATACGCACCCCCCTCTGGTGCTTGAACTACAGCATATATTATTATTATATACCGTAATACGAATAAATGCAGTTTGCACTAAATCACTGTCCCAGAACGCAGGATACGTGCGTCCAGAAACAGTGATCTATTCAAAACTGCATTTAATCATATCACGTACATTACGTGCGGACTGCCGCTTACAGATATGGCCGCTGTCACCTGGTCATTAACTTCAGTGGGTACAGCAGCCACATCTAAGTGGGACACCTGACATTCCTGTCATAATCTGTATGAAACTGGAGTGATGACATCATCAGCCATGCCCGTGGCCAAGAAACCCATGCGCACAGCAGGCCAAGGGAGAGGGGAAGCCTGGCAGCACAGGAGCAAGGAAGGTAAGTAACAGAGTCCTGTAGCAATGTGCTATTGGCAAAAGAAGGTAGAGAGAAACAAAAAGTGTGATAGGGAGCTCCAGATACCCACTGACTGTGCAAATATACATTTTGTTCAGTATTTTTTTTATTACCTGATCACACATTTCTGCATTTCCTTTTCTGTCTTTATTTGTATCTTTTGAAATATTTTTACAGATATAATGCTCCTAGAAAGGAACATGCCGATTTATAGACCTTCATGGCAATACTTCATATGTATAAGTAAATGCCAATATCTACACATCAGTGAAAGTCCCGAGGAGAGTACATTTTAACATGTAGTACATTGATTGTAATTGTATTTTCTGAATTTCAGATGTTACTGATGTGGTTGGCAGAAGAGGCGCTTCTACAGTTCTACAATGCGGATGTGATCCTGGAGACCAATTAGTGGGAATTATATGGAAGATTCATCACAATAATAATTCTCAGTGTTTATTCTCATATGCTCCACACCTCCATGGAGGGCCACAGACATACAACAACTGCAGTACAAGAATGACACTTACCAATATATCACTGACCATCCAGAACACCCAGATATCTGATGGAGGGAATTATACCTGCGAAATGTCATATCCTGGAGGAACCAACATCACTACAACCATTTTACAAGTATTAGGTAAGAATTAACTTTTATTTTCTTGCAACGTAATGAAAATGACATTTAGCACAATTCTAAATGTCAGTTACATTGTATAAATGACATGGAACAAAATGTATACAGGCTGCTTCTAAAACTATTCAAGCGAAAATACACCATCATTACAGTAAAGCGATATGTTTAGTAGTCACCTCAAACGCTGATTAGATAACATATTATGGATGCCGCTCCTTGATGTTTAAAAGTTTTATTTTCCTGCAGAATTAGCTGGTCCTCTGAGCACTGGCCCTGATATCCTGTTTTAGGGTGTCTCCTTTCCCTTGCAAGATCCTATGGAGCCACCCTTATGTGTGCTAATAAGCTGTGTGTGTCTCAATAAACAGGCATTCTGTGGCTGATGAAGGGGACCCTGCAAGGCCCCAAAAACGTTTGTATCTGAATTACATTCATGTGTCATTAAAACTTTATTTGCTTCATGTTCAAATGGTGCGCTGGTGACATCTTTTGGACCTTGTGATATTGCAGGGTGCCACCCATGGTCACTTCAAGCACCCACCTGATACACAGGTGTATTTTTTGATTTGTTAAGGAGTGCAACAGGACATACTTGCATGTGACTCCATAAACAGACAAAAAAGTATGGACACCGGCACTCCAAAGGTAGAAGTACGTCTATTTATTGACACACGTGCAAAACATGCTCATTGCGACGTTTCGGTGTCACGAAGGATCCCCTTCATCAGGCAGAACAAGAGATGGATTGTCCATACATAGACAGGTGCAGTAAGGCAATCCACTCCTCTCCTGCCTGATCTCCGCTCTTCCCTTCTCTTTCCCCCCTCCTCCCTTCTTTAGTGGTAGATGGAGAGCTGCTGGAGACTGCTCTGTCCCTTGTGACCTTGTACTGGACACAAAGTTCAGGGAAGCGAGGCTGAGAGAGTTGGAGTTGTTCGGAAACATGATGATTGTAAGTGTTTGGGAAAATTTTAAAAGAAATGCTTGGCAGGGCGATCAATATTTGTTTGATTTGGATTCATTATTGAAAAAAATATTTGAGACTTTAATACTATTTTAAATTCACTTTTAATAAGAAAAAGACATTCTAGTTCCGTAGCTGTCCCAATGATTTATGAGTTATTGTCCTAACACAAGTATAGAGCAAATTAAGGAGGTGAGCAGTATAACGCAGAGTACAGCGGTCAGCGGTGTGACGCATAAACAACAGAGACTTACAGTGCTCACAGTTAATCTGAGTCCTAATTCAGGTTCTCTGAACCCCCATGCCCTCTTCCTCTCCAGGTGGTGGGAGCAGCAGTGTTTCCTGCATTTTCTGTGGGGAAGCCTCCAGCCCAGTATGATGCCTCCAGCCTCCTCCATGTGCCCTCAGTTCAGGGCCCGCTCTCCTGAACTATACAGCCAGCCAATGGTGGTTCTGCAGTCTCCCTCCCAGCCTATGCCAGCTGAAGTGGGCAGAAAAAGCCTGTGAAGTGAGCAGTTAGCAAGGACAGCCAAATCGATTTTTCTCCCCCCCGGCCACGGCAGCTACAGAGCGGCCAAGAGGGGAGAGCTGATATTAGTAATCGCTGCTGTGGTGGCTGTTTTTAGGGGCCCCCTGGTCCAGTCCACCCCTGCCTGCAATCCTCCAGTATCCTGGGACCCGATTTCAGTAGGCCCCCCCAGTACTTCCACTGCACCACCAGTACTTCCACCCCTGGCTTCCTCGTTACTGCTTATTCCTCTGCTGCAAATTACATTACCTTGTGCTTCTAGGTGTGGAGGAGTATGTGACTAAGACTGCACCTAAGACAGTGTGCGGGTATTGCAGCCAATTACTAGACTAAAAAAGAGGTCACATAGCAAAGTGAGTGATGTAACCACTCTCCCTGGTCACCAAAACCAGTCATTTCAGAACCAGCTGAGAAGGAGGAAGAAGTGGCGGGGGTGCTTTGGTAAGCTGAGTATACAGGGGTTGGGGGAGCACTTTGCCCTGCATGGGTAAGGTGATAGCATCTCTTTAAAGTGACATTAAAGTCAAAAATATTTTTCCCTCCCCCAATGTTAATGTCAGCACTTACCTTAAATAATGTCTCTTAATCCGATCATCTTCTTCTTTCCTGTCCTTTTCACCTGTCCCTCCAGCGCTGCTGCGGGTCTCCTATCCAGCGCTGATTCCTCTGTGCTTGCTGGCACTTCCTGTCCCACGGTGTCTCCATTCGGGTGCACGCCGCCCATAGACTTACCTTGTGTCTCTCCTCGTATTCTGACTCCGATCGTTGTGATAGCGAAAGATATCCCTTGCTGAGACCTCTATGCCTGGCCTGTATAAGCAGATATACTCACTGCGGACAATCCTCGTCAGATAGCTGAACTCGTCAATACCGATTCATTCAAAAGAGGTGTTTATTCTTTACATCAGGATTACAGCAGATAACAGGAACAGCAGATGAATGGTGATAGTATTGTGCGGTCAGAAAATGATGCCTTTCCTACGTACTGTGCAGATTACCTGTGTGTCCTTGTTACATGTGGCTAGTAGCTGTGCCATGACACAGGAAGTACTGCACACAGGAAGCAGGAAGGGGCTACACTAGGGGGAAATACATCGTCACATGAGGAATAATTACAGAAAGCATGCTTGTTACAACAAAAGACCACTAGATGGCAGCATAGGATAACACATGAATTTAGCTATGAGAAAATAGTTAGGCAAATCACACTATATAAATTCTAACCTATATAACAATGCCAATATTAACTGAGGCTATGCATCTCATATTCTATGCCCCTGTTGGGGCGGCACACCTCGCGTCCCGGCCGAAAATGTGAACTGCACATGCGCCCGCCCGAGAATGTTCACATTTTCCGGCGGGAGCGCGCGGGGAAGACACAGGAAAGTTTTAACCCTTTACAATGCGTTTAAAAAAAATGTTTTTTACACTTTTTGCCTATATCTACTGCTTGCTAATGGAGGGTTTAATAACTCTTTAAGTTGGAACCCCTTATCTGAAAAATCCTGCTGGATCACTAATTAAGAAAGAATTGATCAGCATGACAGCCGAGGAACCTTTTTAGTAGAAGAAAGTCTGCAGAATACTCATTATGCACATTACCTTTGATCATCTTGCTTTCCCATGCAGCCAGTTAGTTTTCAGACAGAATGACCAACTCTGGTTTTGGAAGCCAGTCTTAAATTCTTAGATTTTATGTCTGGTCAAGGGAAAAGGAAAAATATGGATGACATGTCTCTAAAACATGCACATTTGCCAATATTTTGTTCCTTTAAAATGACACTGAACTCAGGAGTTAAACTTTAAAAATGCATTCCATTTCCCTAACTATTAACAAGAATGTATCTTATTTGTGTGTCACTCGGCTGTAGATCCTCCAATCATCTCTGAATTGGTGCTGACACTGTCCTTCCTTCTGGAGGGGGGCTACTTTTGTTCCCCATGGTCCCTGTGTGTGTTGTAAAGTAGTCACCACTCCAAGCTCGCTCCTGTGATGGACTACAGTCTCATGTTCAATTTACTAATTTGTATTGTTGTTAATAGTTACAGTACTTGAATGTATTTTTAAGATTTAACTTTAAAACCAAACTTTAAAACCGTACAACGTATGTAGAAAAAGTACAGAGGCATACAAAGATTCCTCTCTTAGACAGTTGTCCCCATTAAAAGATTTCCCCTCACCTTTTTTTCTGGGAATAACGCTTAAATGTTGGACTTCCCCTCAGTTTCATTTTTGGTGACAATGGTCACCCATACGAATAGAAAGGGTAAATCTCCCCAATATGGACACAGGCAGCAATAAAAAACTTGAAAGAAGGTCTAACCCTTCCTCACTTTACCCAAAACAAAAAAAGGTTTTGCCTGGAGATACACTTCAAAGCAGAACTTTGGGGAAATTTTTTATTAACCCTTGCAGTAGGCTACCCCCCGCACTGCAAGGGTTAAGTGTTCGTTTTGGTCTAGGGAGGAAAATGATGAAGTTTCCACACAAATCTTACACCGTGCTAGATAAATACCCCTCTTTTACATAAAAAAATTCAGTGATCAAAACTTTTTCAAAACACAATATCAATTGTTAATTTTCACGCCACCACAATTGTGTCACAATTTAAAGGGAAATCTCATTTAAAAAATTTAAAAAAATGATTATATATATATAGATCTATATATATAAATATATATATATACTGTATATAAAACATGTACTATAAATCTTTAAATTCTAATTTCATATGGACACCTCACAAACCACCCGATGTTCTAAGTCTAACACTTCGTTATAAATCTGGACTGCGTCCAGGAAAGTGCAGAAGAAGTGATTGGGTCCAGAAATTTCACAGGCTCTTTGCCTGTATGTGCCGGTGTTCTGTCGAGAATGCCGACCCAGTCGAGTTTGCCGACCTCACCATCTGCGCTTGTGCACAGACAGGATTAACGAGGAAACAGGCATTTTTTTACAAACTATTAATTTGTAATTGTTGATTGTGACCGTTGATAATATGCTATCCATGGCACTAAATTATGGATGGCATTTTATGCACATTCACAATTAACATCGTAAGCAATTACATTATTATGTAATTGCTTACGATATTAATTGTGAATGTGCATAAAATGGCATCCATCATTTACAACTATAGATAGCATATTATCAACGGTCACAATCAACAATTACAAATCAATAGTTTGTAAATAAATCCGTTACCTCGATAATACTGGTCTGTGCGCAAGTACAGATGGTGAGGTGAGGTCGGCACATTCGACTGGGTCGGCATTCTCGACAGCACACTGGGAGGCGTGTCCACATAATTTACAGACAAGGCACCGCTTGCGGCACATGAACAATTGCTAGTGAAATTTA
>NW_017306574.1:885377-889874 GCF_000935625.1 Nanorana parkeri
CTTATGCATGCAGCTGACGCCCCCTCCATGCCCCTGGAAGTGACGCGTGGGTCCAGGATTCTAACGGGTCCAAGATTCTACCAGCCTGGATCACCCACGTAATCTTTAACATTATTAAAGAAAGACTTTAAACACTTTCTCTGCTAATCTCCCGAACAGCTTTTCCTTCTTTCAGAAAGTGCCGGTGCCGCTTTCAATATCCACGCCATCAGTCCTTAGTACCGGTTCTCCACCTTCACCACCAATCCTCATTCATTTAGATCATCATCACTCCAAGATACAAGCACATAACCCCCATAGCATAATCTCTTTTAAAATACCTTTATTTAAACTTTTAAAAAGTGGTTTCAATGTAAGTGCATTCTAAAACCTAAAGCCAAAACCTGGTTGTAGCTTCTCCGCTGTTATTGGCAATATTGTGGAAATAATTCCTTAATACGTTTTTTGTTTTTTTCACATAGCTCAGCCTTCCGTGTCTCTGGATATAAACAGCAATGGATCTCTGGAATGTAGAGCCGTTGGTGGATTCCCGGCTGCAGAGATCTCCTGGATTCCACATTCAGATAATATAAACACTACAAGAATTAAAGATTTGGATGATACCTGGACAGTGATCAGCACGTACAAGTCTGATGGAGGCAATGTGACATGTAATGTGTCTCATCCAACATTTGTGAATCCCTGGATCCAGTCATATGTATTACCAGGTAAAACCTTATGGTTAGGGTCATGACTAAGGTAGCTCAGAGGTCCCACTTTAACAGCCAACCACCCCCTTTACCTTCAATTCCCCACCCCCTTCCTTCCAATTAATACACTACACCAGGGCTGGAGTTTAAATGGCCACAGCAGTCTTTTATTACAAAACTTTATAAATAAGTCTTATAAATAACAACAACGAAAACAACAATAACCAAATAACCGTGCAGTAGGAATTGTTTGGTTTCAAGGTCCTTGAAGGCACTATAGCTATCCAAAAAATGGACAAGTGTCTGCAGGCACCTTTCTTAAACCTGAATGCCCCCAGCCGCCATACACCGCTTCAGGGATGTAATTAAATTGCCCGCAGACCCACTCTGGTCCCTATTACCAGGTCCTTACCACCACAGAAGGCCACCCACACCACTGATGGGCCCCCCATCAAATTATCCAACCCAGACAAATGCCTTCAAGGATCCAAACCGCCACAGTGCAGCGACAAACTTCGACACCACTAAAACCATACCGTGGCATATAAAAAAAATGATAATAATAAAAACAAAATAAGTATAAAATAATAAGGAAAAAATGATTAAATTAAAAAAATAAAAGGGTGATTAAAAAATATCATTTTAAAAAATATCATGGCCCACTTGCCATGATAACCAGTTGATTGGCAGGCTCCTTCCCTACAGGGACCCAGGCTCCACTGCACAGAAGGACAGGAGCTTGCCAATCAGCTTGTTACTATTCCCTGGGTGATATTTGGGGGCGTACAGGGACAATGAGGGCAGGCTGGAACTTGTAGTTCCCTGGGTAATATTTTGGGGGGGTGTAGAGGGACAATGAGGGTATGCTAGGACTTGTAGTTCAATTACGATATCTCCCAGCATGCTCTCATTTTATCTGTACACCCCCACATATCACGGGGGTTGCAAAATTTTGTTCTGCCCCGGGTGCCCTTTACTCTGGCTACGCCACTGCCCCCTCCTCTAGCCAGCTTCTCACCTTTCTTTAACCCTTTTCTCTACTAGTTCCCCTTTCCACCCTCGTCATGTAGGCCTTTTGCTTATTTCACTTCTTTCCATAGCTCCTGGCCTGTCTGTGTATCTAAAGTATGTTAGATCCCCCTAACAGACATACAGCCTTCTTCCTCCACATTCCAAGACCAAAATGACATGTGCGGTATTAAAACCTTGTTCATAGTACTATCCCTTCTTGACTTTACTAAATATATGTTCTGGGTCCTCTTTATTTGGAAAGATTTCCCATTTGTTTTCTGTAACAGGAAGTGGGGGAGATTTCCCTAATAGGCACAGCAATAAAAAACCTGACAGGGGCCATACCCCCTTCTTCACTCGATTCAAAACAAAGTACTCCAGTACTATAATTTAATATGCAGCTCATAAAATTGTCTGACCTGGGAAGTAATGGTGAGGAGCTCAATTTTTTGCTGTTCTTTTCTCACATGAAGGAGACTTAAACAGTGATTATTGTCTGCCTCCTGCCATTCATTGCTGCTGAGGGCTCTGGATAACACCCCAGCTCTTTCCACAGGCACTGATGGTAGGAAATAAGAAGAAAAGACAACCAGTAGCAGTAGTGGGATTGGTTGATAGATAATACATAGTCACACATAACAGCTGCATCCAATGGCACTTGAGTCATGTGTTCCCCCAATTTTGTCTTTATCCTGTGCCCATCATTGTACAGTTTTGCTTCTTTACAGGTGGAGTCTGGAACTCTATTAAATGGATCCTTGTAGGTTTCGCCATACTTCTCTTCACCGTCTTGTGTATTGTCTGCTGGACCCAAAAACAAGTCAGGTATTTCTTTGAATAAAAATTGTATCTTTATGTAACTCTTACTTGTAAACAGCGCTGATTGAGGCTAGAGAGTTCTGAAAAGGGATGGATCCATACTTTTCAGATACCAGTGCCGATACTTGGCATTTTCATGAGAACTACCAGGGTTGCAGCGGTTGCAGCTGGGACCTGGCTCTGGCCCTCCACCACTGTCCTGAAGTCTGTATTGTTTTAGAAAAACTGTCACATGACAATAAACAAAAATGTATCAGTACTTGTATCTGTGAGGACTTGGACAGGTATCAGTACTTGTACTTGCAAAAATAGTATCGGTGCATCCCTTATATATATTTATAAAAACAAGATTAGACATTAAAACAGAGATGTACAAATCCCGGAGGTGCCTCCTATCTTTTGAATTGTTCTCTAGTCTAGTCTTGGAGCTCGAAAAGTATCTGTACTAGTACTAGTACCGAGTACGGTACTTGGTATCAGTGCATCCCTAATTATGAATAATAATTTATTAAAGACTATGTTATATTATCTACTTTGCCATGCATGGACACAGCTTTGGGTTGCATTTGTGAAGGAGAGTGTGTATGGTTCACTTTAAAGCCTGTTGCTGTAGTATCTCATACTTTCCTTCAGCCCCCCCCCACCACCACCACCACTGCTCCATTCATTACAGGGAATGAGGAAAAGAAGCCATGTGTAACCTGCAGGTTATTTTGGCGACGAATATGTGCAGGTACCTCCTGGAGGGGAGTAGTAAAGCAGGATGTGCAGTGCAGCATGGTGGGTGTGGTCAAATTGTGCTAACAGTGGGAGGGTCCTGAGTGTACTCTGCTATAAGCAAATGTCCAACAGACACAAACAACACAATCATTTTATTAAATACAACTCTTCCATTACATATGCTTTTCAGTCTACCTTAAAGAGGAAATTCATATAGTCAGTGACTACATCATAAAATAGTCAGCAACAGAGGAGGCAGTAAACACTTTGGTCAGACTTTGGCTAAAAAATCTCCCTCCAGCATTGGTGGTTAGTGGCTGGTTGGAACAATAACCCCCCAACACCACCACCACCATTTATGGTCAGTAGCAGACTGTATAGATAACACCATTCCCTCCAGCATTGGTGTTAGTGGCTGGTGGGAACAATAACCCCCAACACCACCACCTCTACCATCATTTGTGGTCAGTAGCATGCTATAACAATAACACCCTTCCCTCCAGCATTGTGATCAGTGGCTGGTTATAACTAGGGTCACCATTGGAAATTGTAGATCCCTCCACGACCTCTCTGCTGGGGCTCCTGTATCCCCCAATTAATTCCCTAGCCATCTTGTGGGGTAGATGTTCCTTATATTGCCAGGTGGCATAGTATGGGCAATCTGTAAAAAGAAACAAAATCTACTGTATGTCCTGCAGTCCCAGGCAGCATTCTCCTCACATAGTGACAGCATGCACAAGAGTGTGCCATCATTATGGTAACAGCGCCGGTACTATTCAGGTACAGAGTACTGTGTGGAGCCAGCACGCCTTTCCCTCTGATACCTGTAAGTCTCTTTTGGGTATCAGGAGAAGACTGATGCAGTCTGATGATTGAGCTATGAGTCATCTAATAGGATGATTTGCAGAACAGAGCTGTCGGCGCCACGCCACCTCTATCTATCAGCATTGGACAGAAGCTACAAGAGATTAAGCCACAGTGAGCGGCATACCACTAGCCAGTACAAGGCCAGTGGTGGGAGGCATCAGTACATAGACCAGCACATTCTAACACAGAAAAATGACCTGGAAATCTATGAGGTAATCACAATCAGAGCTTACACAGGGCTGCAGACTCACTCCCACCTCATGTGACATCACTGGGCCAATCACCAGGAACCACCATTGTCACATGAGAGAAGAGCATAGGAAATGTTATGCCCCTCGGCTCCACCTAGTGGTGAGAGTTTACTAGGCAAAAAGTCTGTTCTGTATCCCCC
>NW_017306574.1:890104-905223 GCF_000935625.1 Nanorana parkeri
AGTCGAAGGATATCCAACATAATTGTGTAGAATGCTTCGGGAAGCTCCTGGAAGCCTGATAAGATTATAGAGCCAAATAAATACCTGAGCCACTTCCTTTGATGTTTTACTGGGGATAGTAAAAAGGGTGGAAACTGGTGGTCCTGGCAGTCTAGCTAAGGGAGCTTAAGAAGATAAAAGGCAGAAACATCCTTTAGAACAGCTTTTGGTTTGTTTCTCCCAGAAGCAGAAAATAAGATTCAGTTTGGGGCAACCAAATTCATAAAATGTGGTCTGAATTTAACCGAATTTTGGCATCAATTTAAGGTAAAATGTCAAATTTAGAGTTAGAGTCAGGGCCGGCCTTAGGGGTGTGCGAGCAGTGTGCGAGAGATGGTTAGAGTATCATTTCCTATGCTCCCCGGCTCCATATAGTGGCGAGGAATTTCCTATGCTCCTCGGCTCCATCTAGTGGTGAGGAATTGCCTGTGCTCCTCGGCTCCATCTAGTGGCGAGGAATTTCCTATGCTCCTCGGCTCCATCTAGTGGTGAGGAATTGCCTATGCGCTAAGGCTCCACCTAGTAGTGAGGAATATCTTATGCTCCTCGGCTCCCCCTAGTAGTGAGGAATATCTTATGCTCCTCGGCTCCATCTAGTGAACTTCATATGCTCCCCGTCTCAACCTAGAGGCAGCAATGTTGTGCCAAAAATATATAGAATGGAGGACACAGATGGCAACATTTAGTCAGCAGAGGTTTTAACCCTTCTCTATCCAAGATTGAAAAAAAATTGCTGCATTAAGGCTACATAAACCTAATCCTGACTGGTTCTCTTTAAATCAATCAATTAATTTTCTGGCTTCTATTTCAGAACATGCTCCAAAAAGTCACGTAACACATCTCCCCCGCAGCGTGAGGAAGTTGTTGCAGAGGTATGCGGTGAACTGTCACTGAAAGTGAAATCACAAGTCATTGTGCAAATCATTGTGATATGTTTCCAATGTTATCAGTCTGTTTGGGCTAAAAGGAGATTTACCAGAATCTGCCCACAGTGTGATTTATGGGAATCCTGGACAGATGATTTATTGTTGTGTAGGAAAATATCTCCTGCCATGAGCCGAAATTCATTTTCTATGTTACAGTGAGTTCTTATGCTATTTAAAGTTGGATCCCAAGCAGATGTAAAGACACACATTCATTGAGCTCATTAAATACAAGCAGTGTAAGTCCCTGAATGTGACCTGGTACCGGCCTCTAGCAGTCCCCGTATAGCAGAGCCAGACCGGCACTGTCAAAGACAGCTAAGGCAAGGTCCCCAGCAGGCTGCCTGAGATCACCAGCAGGCGAGGGGACCTCAGGCAGCCGCTCTTGTTTAAAAATTTAAAGGGCCAGTATCTGCCTTTAGTATCGGGGCATTTTTACGAGTACAAGTACGCATGAAAATGCTCTGTATCTGACCCGAGACAATACTAGTATCGGAACATCCCTAGTATATTTTATATATCTGGCTTCTTTCTGATCAAGAGGTTTCAGTCTGAGTCACTGACCAGGATCAAGCTCAACATTTTTGATTTTTACTCTTTCCCTTTATTCATTTTTGTTTTGGACGCGTGGCTCAGAAAACATCGCCACCATAGAAACGCCATAGTAGCCAGCGAGATCGCATTTTCAAAAGGAGATCAGCAATGCCAGTGCACTCATTTATTCAACGAGAGGTGTTCTTTATATACAAGTAACATTTGATGATAACTTTCTTGTAGATTACCTCAGTGGGGGTTTTCCACAATAATATTGGATAGGGATGCCCCGATATATCGTCCGAAAATGGCAGTTTTGGCTAGATGCCGAAAGTGCCATTTTCCTGCCTATACAGCGGCGCATCCGTGCTTTCTTTCCTCCCTGCTGGGTGCTGCTCTGTGTCCCAGCGTGGAGGAGAGGAAGTGACAGCCGGCCGAGCGCTGCGGGACAAGAGCGTTGTGAGCGGCCGGTGTTTCTCCTCCCACACCGCTCGGCTGCCTATCACAGTGCGGCAGAGCGGTGTGGGGGCGGAGACAGCGCTGTCACAGGAGGCTGGGCTCTCCTCTCTACACCGCTCGCTCAGCTTCCTGTGACAGCGTGTCAGAGAGAAGAGCAGGCTACAAACAATCAGCAATCAGTGATCGCTGAGTGTTTGTACATAATTGAGGACAGAGTATGATTACTATATCCTCAATTATGAATGAATGGGAAGTGATCTACATCACCTCCTGGTTCATTCATAATTGTGATTATAGTAATTATACTCTGTCCTCATGTTATGAATGATCAGGAACACTCAGTATAGAGGATTCCTGTTCATTGATAACAGGGGACACAGAAAAAGATATTGAGGACTCTGTGTTCAAGGGGGGTGCATTGCGGAACCGGGCGTTGGGGTGGCAGGGAGAGTAAAGCCTTCTATCAGTGAAAACCCTTGCTAATGGCTATGGTCTCATAGTTCAATTCCGAGGTGATGAATGTACCATACGAAACAATAAGCAAAAGGATAATTCGATGAACACCGTTACAGACTCATCACTGCAGAGTGCAGACAAAGTCAAGGCAGCCACTCATAATCCACACAACATAAGAATCCTCCTATGGCACAGACGACTAGCCGAAACCATAAAGGATATTATAAAGAGAGACTCATCAGAAGATATAACCGTACTGATCTGCCAAATGCTCATGACATGGAAATGCTGTATGGAAGCCAAGGCCACACGTACCCCACTTCCACAGGCCTCCCAAAGAAAAACCACCCACCCCATAGAGCTCATAGACAGCGACGTGTGCGGACCAATGAAAACTCCCACATCAGACGGGAACAGATATCTAAGCTGTTATAAAGCTCCCAATGATTAAGCCCCTAGGGGGTCTCAGGGAACGTCTGACCCAGGCATCTCTCAGCACTCTGGCCCTGGACCAGCATCACCTAGCTCTCCAGCCAGCCCAAGAAGCACAGCTCAGGCTCAGCCCGGACAAGCTTCCTGTTCCAGAAGCACTTCACATTGAAAAATCTGGCTGCCCTTCTCTCCCTTTCACATTCCATCGATTCTACAGAGAGCCAGGGACATGCTGCTGAGCTCACAGTGCAGTGCACAGGACACAGCGTCTAACTGCCTGTGAGAATCAAGAAGATGTAAAGGAGGATGGGACGACCGGACCTGCTCCACACGTGGGCCCTGCCAGGAGGAAATGTCAGTGCCAGGGCCTCTTCTTCGTTTCCAGGGCCCCCCAAGTTGCAGATCTCCAGGCCCCGGTCGCAGTTGCGACCGCTGCGACCCTGGTAGTTCCGCTAGTATGGTACACCCTAAATATGAATGTAACATGAATCATGGTCTGAAAGGTGGAATTGGCCTTTAACCACCTGCTGTCCGGCCGTTGTAATTAAACGGCTGGACAGCGGCTTCTTGAGGGCGGGTGGGTGTCTTTAGACGTCCCATCCCGTTCCGCTCGTGTCCGCCGCTAGGCGGCGCGCACGAACGGGAAATCAGCTTTCTATGTAAACAGCCAGCGTTCAGGCGCCTGTAGAGACGCCCGATCACTTGTAATTGCGTGCGGGTGTGCGCCCCCCTCCGCCAGTGCTGGCGATCCCGGGCTCTACTGCTCCCGGTGTGAGCCCGGGACCAGCACAGCAGCTCTGTGCCCGGAGATCGAAAGGAGCTCAGTACACTATCTCCGTTTGATCTCCTCCTCCTCTTTGGAATGCAGGAAGTGATGTGTATTACATCACTTCCTGAATTCAGTGTCACTCTCCGGTACAGAAACCGGAGAGAAGCTGGTGAAGCAGGTCTCTGCTTCATCAGCTTCTCTGGGGGTCCCTAGGTGACATTAGGGGTCTTAAAGACCCCTGATGTCTCCATAAAGAGGACCTGTCACTGCAAATTGGCTATCACATAGGGAGCTTGTTTTCTCCCTATGTGATAGCAATAAAGTTAAGTGGAAAAAAAAGTTTAAAAAAAATTAAAGTTACAAAAAAACATTAAAAAATTTAAAGTCACATATCAAAGCAATAAAAAATAAAAAAATGAAAGTCCCCTGCCCCCACATGCACACGCAAACATGTGTTGAGTCCACCTACGTGCGAAAAACACTGATTCATTAATGTACATGTAATGTAATCCATTAGATGTCATATGTTTTGCAACCAATGAATGATGAGGATGACTGCCGCCTTTCGAGATCCCTTTTGATAGAAATTAAAATTTAACATTGGCTCTGACCTTCCCCTACCTTCGAAAAAAATATATAATTGTTGGGTTTGGCAGCCCCTTAGATTTTTCTTACCAGAAAATAGTCTGCTCGCTTACGGCCACAACATTGCCAATATTAATTTACTGCCAATAACTGAAGACATGAGGAGCTAAACATTGCATTCACTTAATTAAAAAAAAAAAATATTATTGCAATTGAGTAAAAAAAACATTTTTTTACAGCTTGCCTGGTTTTTCAGTGCTATGGGTGCATTTGACTGCACCTATGTTTTCTTTTTTTTCACCAGAAGGGACCAAAACACATTGTGAGATAAATACTGCCTGTATCAAAGTGGTATTACATTAGGTAAATAACTCATAGATTTTAGTGAATTGTATAATTAAAGGTAAAATAATGTATTAAGTTATTTAACCTCAAACTTCATGTGATATATTACTCTTTTACAGGGTTATTCACAAATGGGTGAAGAGTTTGGAGAAGGCCGGAGAAGTGACCAATCTAGGACAACGTAGCTGAACTGGAAAGTGAGCTGAATTGGAGAATTTTTCCAAATCAGCTATTTTGGTCTTCTCCAAACCCTTCACCCTTTTGTGTATAGTTAGTAAACTGAACTCACAATTGATAACGGAAGTAGGCAAACTCAGCACTCCAGCTGTGGTCATCATTGCTCTGCCCCTGGCAGTCATACCTGTGGCTGTCAGAGTCTTGCACTGCATTATGGGACTTGTAGTTCAACAACAGCTTGAATACCGAGGTTGCCATACCCCTGCTCAATAATAAATCCACAATCTTTTCTTCATATAAATTGCTCCTCACTTGCAACTTTCAGATGGGATCTCACCTCAGATTAAACAGGAATTCACCATTTTTACCACTTCCCCATTACAGAAAGGTAACCCAGCTGGACAAGGTTGTACACTGGTAATAAATGAAGAAGTTCCCTCTTCTCTACATTTAACCCTTCTCATTACAGAAAGGTAATAGTGGTCCACAACTTCTATTACCACTCATAGTGATCTGGATTTGGCATCAAGAATTATTTTCAGGTGAGAGATACAAATGGAAAACCGTAATTCATTCATTAAAAATTTCTAAACCCTACAATAAAAACCATTGCGCTCATAAGTGCTCACAGCACTAATTTTTGTATTTTATAATCCATGGGTATAGCTCCATCTGATGTACTTCATCATTATACTTAAAACATTATATTGCCAAAAGTATTGGGACACCCCTCCAAATCATTGGATTCAGGTGTTCCGTGAAATTTCCTTGCTACTAAATATTCCACGGTCACCTGTGTGTAGAGAGCTTCATGGAATGGGTTTCCATGGCCGAGCAGCTGCATCCAAGCCTTACATCACAAAGTGCAATGCAAAGCATTGGATGCCGTGTTGTAAAGGACGCCGCCACTGGACTCTAGAGAAGTGGAGACGTTTTCTCTGGAGTGACCAATCACGCTTCTCTGTCTGGCAATCCAATGGACGTGTCCCGGTTTGGCGGTTGCCAGGAGAACGGTAGTTGCCTGACTGCATTGTGCCAAGTGTAAAGTTTGGTGGATGGGGGATCATTGTGTGGGGCTGTTTTTCAGGGGTTGGGCCCAATTTGGCTCACTTTGAAATCTTCAAGTTGTGTACAGTTACAAGAAATTATAAGGTATCGGGGCTGCAGATTACAGTAAGGACTTGTGTCAATGGGCTTCTGGTTTCTTCAAACAAGCTTTGCAATCCTACACAAGTCTATGGGAATGCAGGTTAAATGCAGGTCAGAGGGATGTCAACTGTTGGTCATTTGCCGGTGTCAATGAATTCTAAATGATCCCAGAAGCGTCCACCATCAACACAAGCCCAAAGCCCATCCACACCAGCCATAAATGATGGAAAAGCTCTTTAACGTAGTAATGGATAGCAGTAAAAACCACACACCTAATCCTTCCTACTCTAAACTAAAACTAATACAATTCTTGGCTGGAGGTAGAATTAGAACGAACAGTCAACCTCACATTTAACCATTTTTCCTAACATGTATTCTATGGATGTTTGTCCCTTAAAAGGTGTCAAATACATTTATAATTGGGTTTGGCAATCCCATGGGTACATTTTTCTAGCAGTGATGGGACAAGGAGCTCCCCTCCATTTGGTTCAGTTTCTAGCACCCCTATCAGGCTATTTCCCTACATGCTCCCCTCACTGCCACCAGCCTCTCCTTATACTGTATAAGCATTGTGTAGCTGCATAAATCCCCCATCAACCTTTTATGTAGCTACCAGGGAAGGAACAATGGGGAATACAATAGAGCAGGGGTATGTAAAATCCGGCCCTCCAGGTGTAGATTCGTTTGAATTTGTTATTTTTCTCATTTGGAAATGCAGATGTTATCTAAATTTCGGAATTTGCTGATTTTTGTTCGAATGTCAGTTCGAAAAGGATTGCATCAGTCTAGTTGTCACTGACAGCCGATGTTGAGAGCCGGCAGCCATGCAAAAGTGTTGCCTGCTGCCTCTCAGAGAGGTGATACTTGTTAACATATCTTCAGTATGGAGCATCATGCTGGGAAACATTAAAGGAGAACTATGAGGTGAGTGCTTTTCACAATGAGATTGTCACAGGTCGGCTCAGTAGATCAGGAAGTGAGCGAGCACATACCGGGGTTCGTTCACTTCTCGATCCTGTCACGGCTTTCTGCCGTGAAAGGGGAGGGGCTGGATTCCCCCCTCCCCGTTCCGATCCTCCAGCGCTGACTGGCGGAATGGACCGGGGAGGGCGCGGGTACAGCTGGCTCTGCCTCTAGATAGGCAGAGCCAGCTGTCACTCACGCAGCTTGGCGGATCCAGACATAATTGTTGGGATCCGCTTCAGCTGCGGCGCCTCAGTATAGCTCGCGGTATACTGAGCTTAGGGTGACGGGAGGACGCTAGTTTGTGTCCTCCCGTTACCCTAGGAGAACTATGGGGAAAAGCCCTGACCCCATAGTTCTCCTTTAATATTCAGGTTGTGGGTGGGAAGGAAGGGGTTTATTTAATATGTAATGCAGGATTTTTGCTAACTACTGCTACAGACAACTTGTCTGGCTGCGTTAAAAAATGGCCACCAGCCACTCTCTAGGAACACTCTTCTTTACTTTCCAAGCTGTCTGGAGCCCACTTGATACCCTAAACAGCTCGCCTGAGAGTGACCCTGCAGAGCCCGCCAAAGACTATCTATGGTGGGTTCTGCAGGGTCTCAGGTGGGCTGCACACCTCTTACCTGTCAGCCCCGGTCCGCTGGCCGCCTCCATGGTCGCTGGCAGGCCCGCCTCCTCCGTCACCGGGCCCCGCCTCCTCTTCCATCGTCAGACCCGCCTCCTCCTCCACTTCTGACGCCGGGCCCAGCCTTCCTCCTCCACAGCTGCTGGCTGTCACTGACTCTGCAGCGGCTGTGAGGAGGAAGGGCCGCTGCACAGATCACAGATTGTCGGTGATCTAACAGCGACAAGTTCCTCCTCGCACCCGCCAGTAGCCTGAGATGCCATAGCGACCCAGGCGGCCTGCAAGGTATCAGGGGGATGTCCTGGCCAGCCCCCCTGTGCCCCATGCCCCATAGCGGCCGCCTGGGTCGCCATGGCGATTGTTATGCCACTAGCGGAGCAGTAACATGCATGACTTACATGCAAATTAGATGTGATTTGTATGCACAAGCTGAGTGAGTTTGTTCACATATAATAATTTGCCCTTTTACTTCAGTGTATCCGCCTGGTTATGAAACAGAAAGCAGAAGTGAAAGGTAGGAAACATGAACCAGTATTCTGAGTCAGTAGAAAACATGACAAGCATTCTGCCCGTTCTCTTCTCTTTCCTGCCTCTGTACAGTTCTTGTAATGTGAAGGTGCAGCGTGACGGTGTTTTTGGAAAACATTCATTCTGTAGGCAGCAGTACAAAGGGGACTCCTCTGTTTTCTAGAACCAACATGACAGAAATGGATTTTCACTGAAAAAAAAGTCAGCTTGCGTTAGCAATAAATGTTTCCTGAGTATCAGGGACGGCCCCGGGTTCACTATTGCGGTATAACACATGCACAATGACTGCAGCTAAAAGCCTATGACTGAGGGTACCATAGATGAGGCCGGGTTCTGACTGGAGAACCCCCGAACCCCCAAAAATATACAGACACGCTGCATGACTGGATATGTATGGTCACAGCAGCCCTTTGTCATGATACAGCCAAAAAAGCATTATATTTCTTCCCATTGTCATAAACATTTTAACATCACAGCCGGGGAGAAATGTAATTTAGAGATACATAACATCTTAACAATACAATGTCCAAAGTTTTGGCCTGGGGGCCGGAATACAGAAGATATACTCGCCTGAATCTCAGTCCTGTGGCGGTCAGCCACTCAATCAGAATGGCTCTCGATCATGTGATCACTATGACGCAGGGATAACATTGACAAAATGTTTTACTGTTCAAAGCCCATTTCGTGTGCACCTTACTGTATAGCTGGTGACAAATTGTTGAGTGCGTTTGTCATTTGTTTTGCTTGACAGATTTGGTGCAGTGACGCATGGGCTTTCTCAGCTGCCATTGGTATGTGCGGGATACCTAAATTTTTTCTACATTTTTGCACATTTGGTAGTCTGTAATACTAATAAAAAAAGAACAGGAGGGTTGTTATTAAAATAGTGTAGCAAATAAAAGTCTTATATGCCTTTTAAAGATATGAACATTACTTAGGTATGCAAGTTAATCATAGAGCTGTAATCAAGTTGCATGAAACATTGGGCTGCAGTGGGAACTGTAGTGCTATCTTCTAAATAGTGTAATTGCCAAATATGATTACCTAATTAAGAATAGTAATAATCAACTAAACATTTTACATGATAGTCTGCCAGCATGCTGGAAAATTGAGGAGTGATGGATGGAAATACTTTCTGCATCGCCTGTCCCTGTACTCCCTTAGTACCCCTCATCCACAATCCTTGACCTCTTTTATTGACAAAAGTATAAATATAACAGGAGAATAAATATCAAATATATACTATGTTGCAAACATAGTATATAGAAAGAGAGAGAGAAGTCACAGTGCTAATTTCTTCTCTTGCATTTAAAATTTAGCTTGAGCTATTGAGCTTGTCACAGGATCAAACACTGTGAGGTCACGAGTGAGTAGGTGAGGTAGAACCTAAAAGCCAGCCGGTGTTCTGCCAGAAACCTCCTCATGGAAGTTTGGTCTTAGCTGTATGCTGACCCCAGGTCAGGACCTCCAAGATCTTCATGAGCAGCGTCTGAAGACTACCCGTACACGCTGGGGAAGGAGAATGCAGAAGCAATCAGGCAGTTCATAGACAGCATTGGAGAAAACAGTGATCCAGAAGACAGGTGGAAGGTCAGTGCAGGCGGCAGACAAGCAGGTCAGAAGTCACAGAAGGCAATTAGAGGCAAACAGGAATGTTGCCTAGGTGCTGGATGCTGGGAGAGAGTCCCTTTAAATAGGCGCTTCTTCCATAAGAGGCACACAGTGATGGCCACGTGCACGGCTGATGATGTCAAGAAAGGAACAGGAGCAAGGAAGGTAAGTAACAGAGCTCTGTAGCAATGTGCGATTTACAACAGAAAGTACAGAGAAAAATGTGACCGGGAGCTCCAGCTACCCAGACAGTGAAAATATACATTTTGCCCGATATTTTTTTTTTTCCGATCACTTTTAATCATTTCTGTCTGCTCCTTTATTTGTACCTTTTAAATAATTTTACAGCATTTTACAGATATGGTACTCCTAGAAAGGAACATGCACATTTTCAGATCTATAGAAATACTTGTTATGTAGCAAACAAATACCAATATCTACACATCAGAGAAAGTAGTGAGGAGAGTACATTTTAACACTCAGCACATTGATTTTAATTGTATTTTCTGAATTTCAGATGTTACTGATGTGGTTGGCAGAAGAGGCGCTTCTACAGTTCTACAATGTGGATGTGATCCTGGAGACCAATTCCTGGGAGTTATATGGAAGATTCATCACAATTATAATTCTCAGTGTTTATTCTCATATGCTGCATACCTCCATGGAGGGCCACATACATACAACAACTGCACTACAAGAATGACTCTTACCAATATATCACTGACCATCCAGAACACCCAGATATCTGATGGAGGGAATTATACCTGTGAAATGTCAACTCCTAACGGAACCTTCATCACTACAACCATTTTACAAGTATTAGGTGAGAATTAACTTTTCTTTTAACGATATTAAAATAACACTAACATTTAGCACAATTCTAAATATCACCCAAATTGTATTAAAATATTTACAAAAAAACACCATCAGAACATTAAATTCGTCTACAACTGCTTGCTCACCAGGTGTTTACACCCCCTTCCTGTCCTGGCCATTTTTTTGTGTTCAGCGCTGCTGTATTTTAACTGACATTTATTCCGTCATGCAACGCTGTACTGAAATTAATTTTATACCATTTTTTGGGGACAGATAGAGCTTTCTTTTGGGGGTATTTAATCACCACTGGGGTTTTATTTTTTACTATATTAAGGGGAAATGCTTTTTTGGTAAAATATAAAAGTCGGGGTCACGTCGGGTAAATAGACACCAAACATGTCAAGCTTTAAAATTGCGCGCACTCGTGAAATCACAAAAAACTACCATATCCAATATTGACCATGGGTGACGCTTTAAAAGCTTTTACTGCTCATCAGTTTAGTGTTATCTGTAATTAAAAGCCCTAAAATTATTGCTCTCACTGCGACGTTCGCGGCGATATGTAACATGTGCGGCGCAATCGCACGTATGTGCACCCGACGCATGTTTGCATGCGTGTATGTATGGGTGGGGACTTTAAAAAAAAAAGTTGTTTTGTTTTCTTCTTTTTTTATGTGTGACTTTCATTTTTGTTTCTATTTATTTTTTCACTTAACTTCATTACTATCACATAGGGGGCTAGGAAATCCTCTTTGTGATAGCAAAGAGATGTGACAGGTCCTCTTTATGGAGACATAAGGGGTCTCCAAGATCTGCTTCATCAGCTTCTCTCCAGCATCTGAAGCTGGAGAGTGACATAGGAATGCGGAAGTGATGTCATGTACATCACTTCTGCATTCTGACACCGGAGAGGGGACCGGAGGGATATCGTGTACCGATCTCCCTCTGATCTTCTGTCAGAGAGGCACTATGCTGGTCCTGGGCTCGCACCGGGCACAGCGGAGTTTGGGACCATTGTGACAGCGGAAAAAAAAAGATTGGCACCCTATAAAAGCGATCCGCCAACTCTATAGCCGGCGGATCGCTTGTATGTTAACAGGCATCGCTGCCTGCTTTTAAATTTAGGCATCTTGATACTCGCGCGCGCCACGTGGCCGCTGCCAGTGACATTACCTGTTGATAAGGAGGAGCATGTGACCTCTGCCCCTAAGACAGTGTTCGGGTATTGAAGCCTACATATTTCTCTGTATGAACATTACTTTTGATAATCTTGCTTTCCCATACAGACAGAGTAGTTACTGTTTTCAGACAGAATGACCACCTCTGGTTTTGGAAGTCTTAAAAGAGAATTACAGCCTAACCTTTTCTGACCATAGTTCTCTTCAGGGTCACAGGAAGACATTTACTAATGTCCTTCAGTGACCCAAAGCTCAGTATATAGCAGACTATATGTTGAGAGTGCAGAGATGCTCTGCAGCTGGGATGGATCCAGGGGCGGACTGGGCCGGGGGGCAGGGTGGCAATTGGCCCCCGGGCCTTTCTGTTGCCTCTAAAAACAACTGACCTCTGCGCTCTTTGTCACACCCTGTGCTCTGCGTCACACCCTGACTTCTGCGCTCTGTGTCACACCCTGACCTCTGTGTCACACCCTGACCTCTGCGCTCTGTATCACATCCTGACCTCAGCGATCTGCGTCACACTCTGCGCTTTGCGTCACATCCTGACCTCTGCTCTCTGCATCACACCCTGACCTCTGTGTCACACTCTGACCACTGCGCTCTGTGTCACACCCTGACCTCTGCTCTCTGCATCACACCATGACCTCTGTGTAACACCCTGACCTCTACGCTCTGCGTTACATCCTGACCACTGCGCTTAGCGTTACACCCTGACCACTGCGCTTTGCGTCACACCCTGACCACTGCGCTCTGCGTCACACCCTGACCTCTGCGCTCTGTGTCACACCCTGACCTCTGCTCTCTGCATCACACCATGACCTCTGTGTCACACCCTGCCCTCTACGCTCTGCGTTACATCCTGACCACTGCGCTTAGCGTTACCCCCTGACCACTGCGCTTTGCGTCACACCCTGACCTCTGCGCTCTGTGTCACACCCTGACCTCTGCTCTCTGCATCACACCATGACCTCTGTGTCACACCCTGCCCTCTACGCTCTGCGTTACATCCTGACCACTGCGCTTAGCGTTACCCCCTGACCACTGCGCTTTGCGTCACACCCTGACCTCTGCGCTCTGTGTCACACCCTGACCTCTGCTCTCTGCATCACACCATGACCTCTGTGTCACACCCTGCCCTCTACGCTCTGCGTTACATCCTGACCACTGCGCTTAGCGTTACCCCCTGACCACTGCGCTTTGCGTCACACCCTGACCTCTGCGCTCTGTGTCACACCCTGACCTCTGCATCACACCCTGACCTCTGTGTCACACTCTGACCACTGCGCTCTGTGTCACACCCTCTGCGTCACACCCTGACCTCTGCGTCACACCCTGACCACTGCGCACTGCGTCACACCCTGACCTCTGTCTCACACCCTGTCCACTGTGTTCTGTGTTAAATATTTAATTTTTAATTTTTTAAATTTCTTTATTTTTTTTATTTCATTATTAATTTTTTATTAAATATTTTTATTTTTTACCTTACTTTTAGGGGCTTTGGGGTCTAATATTAGGGGTCTAAACAGACCCCTGATATTTCCCTTTTAAAATAGAAAAAGCGATTGAGAACACAGAGTCCTAAATCTCTTTTTCTGCAGCCCCTGTTATAAATGAACAGGAATCCTCTATACTGAGTGTTCCTGTTCATTCATAACATGAGGACAGAGTGTGTTTACTATAACCCCAATCATGAATGAATGGGGGTGATGTAGATCACTTTCTATTTATCCATAATTGGGGACATAGTAAACATGATATGTCCTCAATTATTTACAAACACTCAGCGATCACTGATCACTGCATGTTTGTCCCTCTGCTTCCTGACACGCTGTCACAGGAGGCTGAGCAGGCGGTGCGGAGAAGAGAGCAGCGCTCGGCCGGCTGTCTCAGTTTCTCTCCTCCCCGCTGCGACACAGAGCAGCACCCAGCAGGGAGGAGAGAATACACAGATGCAACGCTGTATCAGGCAGAAAATAGCACATTCGGCATTATGCCAAAAGTGCCATTTTCGGCTGATATGTTTCGGCGGCCGATATATATAGGAGCATCCCTAGTTTATTTTGTTTTCCCGTGTTGTAATTTACATGGCTGACGAAAGTGGCAAGGGGGGTGGGGAGCACGCAGGGGAAGAGGGAAAGCAGGAGGGGGGCTCAGTGGGCCTCTGGGTGTTACTTGCCCCCTGGGCCAAAAGTTGCCAGTCAGCCCCTGGATGGATCCTGACAATACTGTCCAGATCCACCTCGTTGGCTGGCTTTTTAGCCACTGATGACAACTATTATTTTACAGGGGACCGTTGGGGGAACTGTTCTGGTATAAGTTCATGGTCGCTAATGCGACCATGAGCTTATAGCAGAACAATAAAAGCCAGAGACGTAAGGCTTACTGACGTGGCCAGCTGCAAGCGGTTGTGTTTCGCTGTAAAGGTGGCCATACACTGTACAACCATCGCAAGACCTTAGTCTTGCGATGGTTGTAAAGTATTTAAAAAAACGTACGATCTGCCCATCTTGGGCAGGCAGATCGTACTTGCGATCATCGCAAGCCCGCCCCCTTGAGGGGCGGGCTTGCGATGACTGCAATGAGGGGCGGGCTTGCGAGGACGGCAAACGGGCAGTGTGCGCGTGCGCACACCGGCCCGTTTGTCAGTTGTCGAACAAGCAGGCCACTCACTCGCCGAGAATCGGGTTTTCTAGCCTGCTTGTTCGATGGAAGACGTGCGACCTTACAGTAGAAACGGTCGCACGCCTTCCATGCACTGTACGATTCTCGTACGATCGCGGGATTTCCCGCGATTCTCGTACAAGAATCGTACAGTGTATGGGCACCTTTAGCCTTATGTTGGTGGCAGCGAAAGGGTTAAAATAGTGTACGCCCTCCAATCATGAAAAACTACCATCCCCAAAATGTCCATAGGCGACACTTTAAAAGCTTTTACCACTCATGAATTTAGTAATAACAGTGATTGATGGCCCTAGAAATATTCCTCACACTCTGACGTTTGCAGTGATATGTAACATGTGTGGTGCAATCGTTGTTTTCACACGTAGGTGCACCCGACGCATGTGTGCATTTGTATGTGCGTGTACGGGGGGGAATTTTTGGCTAGAAAACAAATTAAAACCACCAAACAATGATATATGTTCTGAGAGGCCCTGTAGAATAAAAAAAAAAAACTAGTTGCAATTTTTCATGTCGCTCCGGTATTTGCACAAATGTTTATCAAACCAGTATTTTTAGGATAAAATGAAATTTAGTGCATAGAAACATAATATAATACCCAATTTTTTGGTAAAATATAAAAGTCGGGGTCACGCCGGGTAAATAGATACCAAACATCAAGCCTTAAAATTGTGTTTGCCTGGGAAACCGCAAAAAAAACTACAAAACCCCATAGGCGACATTTTAAAAGCTTTTACTGCTTATCAGTTTAGTGTCAGTGATTGATGGCCCTAGAGTTATTGGGTTTTACACGCACCCGATGCATGTTTGCACTTCTATGTACATGCATGTAGGGGCGGGGGACT
>NW_017306574.1:905637-914599 GCF_000935625.1 Nanorana parkeri
AGGTCATTTTTTTTTTTTTTATATATATATATTTAACTTTATTGCTATCACACAGGGAGCTATCAAGTCCTCTTTATGGAGACATCAAGGGTCTGTACCTTGATGTCTCCATATTGGGGACCCTTAATGTCACCTAGGGACCCCAAAGAAGCTGATGAAGCAGCAATCTGCTGCAGGAGCCAGAAAATGTGCACAGTGACACCAGAAGTGATGTACACATCACATCACTTCCAGGTCCAGTGATCGGGGGAGAGATCAGCGGCTGGAAGCTTGCTGATCTCCCTCCGATCGGTGAAGGGAGACCCGCTGTGCCAAGCCCGCACAGGGTGCAGCATAGCTTAGAGTAGCCGGCGGTGGAGAGGGGGATTGGTATAACTGCTTCTGGACAGGATGTTTTCTTGACGATGGGCAGCTCTGAAGTAGTTAAAAAAAAATTTTTGTGTTTTCGAAATTTATTTATATGTGACTTTTTTAAACTTCTTTTTGTACACTTACCTTTATTGCCTAACTTGTTAGCCCCTATGTGATAGCAAATATACAATAACAGGTCCACTTTATGGAGACATCAGGGGTCTATTAGACCCCCTAATGTCACCTAGGGATCCCAAAGAAGCTGATAAAGCTTATAAAGCAGATCTGAATTACCAGCTTCTTCTCCAGCTACAGCAGCTGGTGACATGACAGAGTGAAAGCAGAAGTGATGTAATATTCTGCATTCAGAGATCAGAGGGGAGAAGCCGGTGAAAGTGTGCTCATCCCCCTCTAATCTCAGTACAGAGAACCCTTTTGCCAGTCCCGGGCCTGCATGGGGGACAGTGGATCCCAGGATAGCCGGCAGCGGCGGGAGAGAGGGGAGGGGGTCTGCACACACTCCCAAGTAGCATACAAGTGAACGCTTGTGTGTAAACAGCCGTCACGGCCGTAAACGATGTTCAATCCCTGCTCCCGCTTATGCACAGGGGGGTGCACACAAGCAGGAGCGGAAAACGCCATATATTTAAGGTGACCTGCTACTAGGAAGCTGCCGTCTGGCCATTTAACTACAATGGCCTGACGGCAAGTAGTTAAAAAGATTTTCCTGCACCTCTTATTCTGGGGACAACTGAAAAGGAGGTCTAACCCTTCCGCACTCTTTCCAAAATCAAGAGATACACTTTAAAGTGCAACTGAAGCCAAGACTTTTTTTTTAGTTCTGGATAGAGTGGAGAGGGATTAGAACATCTGTCAGGGTAGTGCTGCAAGGGCGTGGGTAGCAGTAAAGGGGCATTATTATTATTATCATTATTTGCAGCAGAACATTTCTGTAGCTTCTTCACTGTTATTGGCAATGTTTCGAAATTATTCCTTAATACATTTTTTGCTTTTTTCACATAGCTCAGCCTTCCGTGTCCCTTAATGTTAACAGTGATGGATCTCTGGAATGTAGAGCCGTTGGTGGATTCCCAGCTGCAGAGATCTCCTGGATCCCACATTCAGATAATATAAACACTACAAGAATTAAAGATTTGGATGATATCTGGACAGTGATGAGCACATACAAGTCGGATGGAGGCAATGTGACATGTATTGTGTCTCATCCCACATTGGTGAATCCCTGGATCCAGTCATATGTATTATCAGGTAAAACCCCGCAGTGTATGTAAAGTTTGTTAGATCCCCCTAACAGACAAATAAATAACGTCTTCTTCCTCCGCATTCCAAGACCAAAGTGTTGGGGGATTTGTCCTTTCAAATTGGTAAAATGTATCTAAAGGGAACTATTTTTCACGCCAACCAAAAAATGAAGCTTTTGTCCTCCTTATCTGAGGACAGTCAGAGAAGTTACTAATCACCTGACCATAAAAGCCGTAACCCAGGAAAGTCAAGCTAAGTCTTTTTTGGATTCATGTGAAGTCCAGTTTTCCTCTTCTCTGACTCTAAACCAATTGAAACAGTAAAAAAATAAAATCTTTTTGGTATGTGACCACCACTAGGCAACTTTTACTTCACTTCCCATTCCTTTGGCATTATTATACAGGATTTATATAGCGTCAACAGTTTGCGCAGCACTTTACAATATAAGGAAGACATTACAATCACAATACAATACAAGACAAGATGGTAAGGAAGGCCCTGCCCATGAGGGCTTACAATCTAAAAGGAAGTGGCAAGTAATACATGAGGAGGTAGCTGTGTGGGGGGATGAATTGTTTGAGAACGTGATGGTTGAGTGGTTAGGTTGAGGTGGGATAGGCTTCCCTGAAGAGATGAGTCTTGTTAATATTTTGAATTGTATCCTTTGGGCTATTGGCATCCATACAAGAGATGAGGGACGTGGTTGTCACCAGGACAGGAAGACATGAGCAGTATTAAAACATTGTTCTATTGACTATCTCTATTGACTTTGCTAAATATGTGTTTTTTATGATATACGTCTTTATTTTGAAAACGTTCCCATTTTTTTCTGACTTAACAGTAAGTAGGAGAGATTTCCCCAATAGGCACACAGGCAGCAATAAAAACCTGACAGGGTCTCCTTCCCCACTCTATCCAAAAGAAAATTAAACACTTTGGTTGGAGCTGGGCTTTAGGAATTTAGCTGGACACAAGGTTCCAAACTCTTCTACAGTGCATCTAAATCTGAACAAGTCAAATGCGGTGTACTATTAGGTGATTCTCACTTGCTTTTACTTGCTTCTAAATTGCTTTCACTTTCCTCTGGTATTGCTTTAAAATGCTTCTCATTGCTTTGAGTTGCTTTCTCATTGACTTGCACAAGGAAAGAAAATCTTAGATAACAGCAACGGCCTGCGTACTGCCCTGAAGCTACATTTTCTATTAAATGTTGGAGCTAGGGTTGCCCCCTTTTCTTCAAGCTACGCGCAGACATGTTTTGGGGAGCATAAGTCGTAGCTTATTCATATGTAACTATCACAGTTGAAACTCTTTTCAGTGGGGGGCCAGTAGCCCCTATCTTAATTTTGGTTGTCCCTGTCTGCTTGACATCTCGTGTCTGGGTTTCTGATGCCATGAAACCCGAACACAGCATTCAAAACCCGGACTGTCCGGGTGAATCCTGGACAGGTGGCAACCCTAGTTGGAGCTCAGTAGTTCAGAAAGGTTTTTATTTTTTCATGGCATTCAGTTTGGGTAAGTCAATTGGCAAACATTATTGCATGTGGTTTTGTGCCTACAACTAACAATAACTTCCGGGTAGGTTGTGTATAAGGGAGAGAACTTAAAGGAGAACTATGAGGTGAGTGATTTTCACTCCTCCTCATAGTTCGAGCCGACGTGTGACAATGAAACTGACACACATCGTCTCAATAGATCGGGAAGTGAGCGAACACATACCATCGCTCGCTCACTTCTCGATCCTGTCCCTGCAGAGAGCCGTGACTGTCACTCACGGCTCCATGCAGAGTTCCCCCGCTCCGATCCTCCAGCGCTGACTGGCGGAACGGACGGGGAGGGGGCGGGTACAGCTGGCTCTGTCTCTAGATAGTCAGAGACAGCTGTCAATTAAGCAGATGGGTGGATCTCGACAGTAATGTCGGGATCCGTCCCTGCTGCGGCAGTCTCAGTATACCGCGAGCTGTAGCTCGCGGTATTCTGAGCTTTAGGTCACTGGAGGATGCTAGTTTGTGTCCTCCCGTGACCCTTAGGAGAACTATGGGGAAAAACACTGACCCCATAGTTCTCCTTTGAGAAATTTAATACTTATTTAGTAGAAACAGAGTCTTTCAATTAAATTTTAAAAACACAATAATGCAATATACAGTATAGATATATTTATTTATTTATTTATATACACTGATCAGTGATCACCCAAGTGGGTGGGATATATTAGGCAAGGAAATTAGTGAATTTGACAAGGGCCAGATGCTAGACGACTGGGTCAGAGCAACTCCAAAACTGCAGCTCTTGGTGATGTTCGTGGTCTGCAGTGGTCAGGACCGACCAAAAGTGGTCCAAGGAAGGAAAACCGGTGAACTGGCGACCGGGCTCACTGATTCACATGGGAAGTGAAGACAGGCCGGTGTAGTCCAATCCAATAGAAGAGCTACTGTAGCTCAAATAGCTGGAAATGTTAATGCTGGTTCTGATAGAAAAGAGTCTGAACACACAGACCATTGCAGTTCATTGGGTATGGGGCTGCATAGCCGCAGACCGGTCAGGGGGCCCATGCTGACCCATGTCAACCTGCAGAAGCTGTGGACGACAATGGGCACGTAAGCATCGCAACTGGACCATTGAGCAAAGGAAGAAGGTGTCCTGGTCTGATGAATCACATTTTATTTTACATCATGTGGTTGGCCGGGTGCGTGTACATCCATTACCTGGAGGAGAGATGGCACCAGGATGCACTATGGGAAGAAGGCAAGCCAGTGGGTGCAGTGTGATGCTTTGGGCAATGTTCTGCTGGGAAACTGGGTCGTGCCATTACTGTGGATGTTACTTTGAAATGTACCACCGACCTAAACATTGTTACTGAGCAAGTACACCCCTTCATGGAAACGGTATTCCCTGATGGCAGTGGCCTCTTCCAGCAGGATAATGCGCCCTGCCACACTGCAAGAATGGTTCAAAAATAATTTGAGGAACAAAACAACGAGTTTGAGGTGATGACTTGGCCTCCAAATTCTCCAGATCACAATCCAATCGAGCATCTGTGGGATGTGCTGGAAAAACAAGTCCGATCCATGGAAGCCGCACATCACACCTTACAGAACTTAAAGGATCTGCTACTGACAGCTTGGTGCCAGATACCACAGCGCACCTTCAGTGGTCTAGTGGAGTCCATGCCTTGATGGGTCAGGGCTGTTTTGGCAGCAAAAGAGCAACCTACTCAGTGATAGACAGGTAGTCATAATGTTATGGCTGATCTGTTTGTATATTAGCTTAAAATCTAACTCATCATAGACTAATTTTTACCCCTGAAGAAGGGAATATATACTCCCAAAACATGATGGCCTTTTGCATTTATTAAAGTTCTTCTGTCGTGCAGATGAAACATACCCAGCATCTTTGAGTCCGTTAGCCATGGCAGAGCTCTCCTAAAGAGGACATTTTCCTCCAGTACCGGGATATAATATGTTATAGGTGTCTCATAAAATTGTCTGAACTGGGGGTAATGGTATTTTTGGTGTTCCTTTCTCCCATGAAGGACACTGAGATGATTCATTCCCGTGAAGGACACAGTGAGGTTATTATCTCTTGTGAAGGGCATAGTGATTATCTTCTGCCTCCTGCCATTCAGTGCTGCTGAGAGCTCTGCAATAACACTTTCCACAGACACTGATGGTAGGAAGTAAGAAGAAAAGACAACCAGTAGCAGTAGGGGGATTGGTTGATAGATACATAGTGACAAATAACAGCTGCATCCAATGGCGCTTGAGTCATGTGTTCCCCAAATTTTATCTTTATCTTGTGCCGATCATTGTACAGTTTTGCTTCTTTACAGATAGAGACTGGGGCCTTTCTAACTGGATCCTTGTAGGCTTCGCCATACTTCTCTTCACCGTCTTGTGTATTGTCTGCTGGACCCAAAAACAAGTCAGGTATTTCTTCAAATACTAAATGTATCTCTTGTAAACAGAACTGGTTGATGCTATAGAGGCATTTATAATAATAGCCCCGAGAATAGTTTATATTCTCTACTTTGCCATACACGGACATCATTTTGGGTTGCATTTTTAAAGTTATCTGTGTGGGTATCTAATACTTTCCTTTACACCCCACACCCCCCTTCCTGCTCCATTTATAACAGGGAATGAGAAGAAGCCATGTGTAATCTACAGGCTTTTTTTTTGTCAGAGAATAGGTCCTGGAGGGGAGTAGTAAAGCGGTACGTTCATCGCCGCTTGGAGGGTGTGGCTAAATTGTGCTAACGGTGGGAGGGTCTTAAAGGGCATGGTTAAATAAAATCTGAGCTGATCATTGTATACACAGCACACATATACCACAGTCCTTGTACCCAAACAATATGCTGTAATTATTGTGCCACAAGCGAGAGTTCAACAGATACGTACAACATGCACCACAATAATTTTTTTTAAATAAAACCCTTCCCTTAAAGAACTTAATAAAATAGTTACTGACTACATCATACAATTGTCAGCAACAGTAACACTTTGGTCAGAGGTGTTGGTGGTCAGTGGTTGGCAAAAAAAACCTCCCCTCAGCACTGATCTTTTCTGAAAGGCTTGCTTCAATTCCTTCAGCCTGGAACAAATATGAGGGAAAGTCAGCAAATAGTCAGAAGTCCTGATATTCAGACTTATTTTGTGTCTGTGACACAAAGGGGTCTATTCACGAAGCTGCCGAAGGATCTAGCCGTAGCTTCGGCCGATCCTTCGGCTAGCTTCGGCCCCAGGACCCCTTCGGTTCAGTAGAACTGAAGGGGTGCTGTACGGGCTATTCACTACAGCCCATACAGCTCCCAAAGTTGGCCGAGCGGCTAAGCCGAGCCGAACGGATATGCATCGGCTCGGCTGAGCCGTGCTGAAAGCCACAGCTGGCCGGCCATTGGTCGGCCAACAGCCTGCTTCTGACAGCTGTGCGGAGCCAGCCATGATGCTACGACTGGCTCTGGCCACTTTCAGAGAGATCAGCGTCCCTGGTTACCTGCTAACCAGGGACACTGCTCTCCAAACAGCAAACTCTCCCGGGTGCTCTGGGAGTCTCCTGCTCCCGGCCGCCAAGGAGAGAAACACTGCTGTGTCTTTTTTTTTCTTTATTCTGACACGAATGCATTGCTACATTCCTATTGGCTATTTCAATTTGCAATAGCCAATAGTAAACTAGCATTGTACCCGCCCTCTGCTGCAGTTCTCCATCAGGTCCATCAGCAGAGGGCGGGTACAATGCTAGTTTACTATTGGCTATCGCAAATTGAAATAGCCAATAGGAATGTAGCAATGCATTCCAATGGGATTTTTGTTTTTCCTGACATCGTGTCAGAATAAAGAAAAAAAAAGACACAGCGGTGTTTCTCTCCTTGGTGGCCGGGAGCGGGAGATTCCAAGAGCGCCCGGGAGATTTTTTTTTTTAAAATTTTTGACAGCAGCAGAGCCGCCAGACAATAGGAAACTATTGGGCGGAGCTAGCTGTCACTGCTAGCTCCGCACAATCGTTTTCTATTAATCAGCCGTATCAGCCTGAAGTGAATACAAACAATGTTCGGCTCACTTCACTTGGGGTCGGTTGTTCACTCAGCTGCCCTCGGCAGCTTAGTAAATAGACCCGAAAGTATTAAAATGAGAGGGTCACCATGAAGGCCAGGGTAAGGTAATATAAACCACCTTGAAGTTGATATATAAACGTCCCACCCAAACCCAGCATATAATTGGGTGAATACTGTTCACGTGGCATTCCTGCAGCTAGATGGAGCCAAAGAGAATAGGAAACTTTTATGCTCCTCGGCTCCATCTAGTGGTGAGGAATTTCCTATGCTCCTCGGCTCCATCTAGTGGTGAGGAATTTCCTATGCTCCTCGGCTCCATCTAGTGGTGAGGAATTTCCTATGCTCCCCGGCTCCATCTAGTGGTGAGGATTTTCCAACGCTCCTCGGCTCCATCTAGTGGTGAGGAATTTCCTATGCTCCTTGGCTCCATCTAGTGGTGAGGAACTTCCCATACTCATTGGCTCCATCTAGTGGTGATGAATTTTCTAGGCTCCTCTGCACCATTTAGTGGCAAGGAACCTCATATACTCCCCGACTCAACCCAGAGGCAGCAATGCTGTGCCAACGGCATTCGCCCAGTGTATGGCTGGGTAGGAAGAATAATACATTGGCCCCCGAGTAGGACCGTATTTCCCACAAGGCCAACCAAGGCCCGGCCTTGGGGCAGCAGGGAGTAGAGGGGCAGCAAGGGTGTGGAATTCCTATCTCCCGATGGCCGGGACATGCAGCCCCGGGCTCCGGGTGGGTAGTTGTTTTCTACATTTAGCCCTGCTTTGGGCAAGTAAAGAGAGTATGGAAGCAGACAGCAGTGAAAACCCTTTTACTGACTACTAGTAAAAATTTATAGAATGGGGACACAGATGGCAACATCTAGTCAGCAGAGGTTTTAGCTCTTCCCTTCTCTATCCAAGACTAAAAAATATTTTTGCTGCATTTAGGTTACATAAACCTAATTGTGACTGGTTCTCTTTAAATCAATCATTTATCTTCTTCACCTCTATTTGCAGGAGACGCTTCAAAAAGTCACTTAACACATCTCCCCCACAGCGTGAGGACTGTGTTGCAGAGGTATGCGGTGAACTGTCACTGAAAGTGAAATTACAAGTCATTGTGCAAATCATTGTGCAAATCATTTCTAATGTTATCAGTCTGTTTGGGCTAAAAAGAGATTTACCAGAATCTGCCCACAGTGTGATTTATGGGAATCCTGGACAGATGATTTATTGTTGGGTAGGAAAATATCACCTGCCATGAGCCGAAATTCATTTTCTAGGTTACAATGAGTTCTCATACGCTATTTAAAGTTGGACCCCGAGCAGATGTAAAAGACACACATTCATTCAGCTCTGCAATCATTAATACATCGATAATTGTATTTTTAAAGGGTAACTCCACTTTCAAAAGATAAAAATGAAAAAAAGTCTTAAAACAATTAATATAACACATATACAGTGAGGAAAATAATAATTTGATCCCCGGCAGATTATGGAAGTTTGCCCACTTACAAAGAAATTATTTATATTATATATATATATCTATAATGTTTATCAAAGGTGTATTTTAAATGAGAGTGACAGAATATCAACCAAAAATCCAGAAAACACACATGATACAAATGTTATAAATTGAGTTGCAGTTCAGTGAGTAAAATAAGTATTTGATCACTTACCAACCAACCATAATTCTGGCTCCTCCCACAGACTGGCTATGTGGTACACAGATGAGTCCTGTCACTTTAAGAAGGAGCTCCTAACGCCAACTCGTTATGTATGTAAAAGACACCTGTCCACAGAATCT
>NW_017306574.1:916301-925785 GCF_000935625.1 Nanorana parkeri
TATTTTAAATGAGAGTGACAGAATATCAACCAAAAATCCAGAAAACACACATGATACAAATGTTATAAATTGAGTTGCAGTTCAGTGAGTAAAATAAGTATTTGATCACTTACCAACCAACCATAATTCTGGCTCCTCCCACAGACTGGCTATGTGGTACACAGATGAGTCCTGTCACTTTAAGAAGGAGCTCCTAACGCCAACTCGTTATGTATGTAAAAGACACCTGTCCACAGAATCTCTTTCTTCCATTCAAACCTCACCACCATGGGCAAAACCAAAGAACTGTCAGAGGACGTTAGGGACAAGATTGTAGACCTGCACAAGGCTGGAATGGGCTACAAGACTATCAGCAAGAAGCTTGGTGAGAAGGGAAACTGTTGGAGCGATTATTCGCAAATGGAAGGAATACAAAATAACCATCAATCGCCCTCGGTCTGGAGCCCCATGGAAGATTTCACCTCATGGGGTAAGGATGATCATGATAAAAGTGAGGGATCAGACCAGAACTACATGGGAGGAACTTGTGAATAATCTCAAGACAGTTGGGACCACAGTCACCAAACAAACCATTGGTAACACAATACACCGCCATGGATTGAGATCCTGCAGCGCCTGCAAGGTCCGCCTCCTCAAGAAGGCACACATAAAGGCCCATCTGAAGTTCGCCAGTGAATATCTAAATGATTCAGAGGAGGATTGGGAGGAAGTGCTGCGGTCAGATGAGACCAAAATAGAGCTCTTTGGCATTAACTCGACTCGCCGGGTTTGGAGGAAGAAAAATGCTGACTATGACACTAAGAACACCATCCCTACAGTCCATCATGGAGGTGGAAACATTATGCTTTGTTGCTAAAGGTACAGGCTGACTTTGCCGCATTGAGGGGGTCAATGGACGGGGCCATGTATTGTAAAATCTTGGATTAGAGCCTCCTTCCCTCAGCCAGAACAGTGAAGATGGGTTGTGGATGGGTCATTCAGCATGACAATGACCCAAAATATAGCACCAAGGCAACAAAGCAGTGGCTCAAGAAGAAGCACATTAAGGTCATGGAGTGGCCTAGCCAGTCTCCAGACCTTAATCCTATAGAACATTTATGGAGGGAGCCGAAACTTCGAGTTGCCAAGCGACAGCCAAGGAACCTTAAACAAGGGTTTCTCCACCAAGTACTAAGTCATGTTTTGTTTGGGGATAAAATACTTCTTTTACTCACTAAACTGCAACTCCATTTATAACATTTGTATCATGTGTTTTTTCTGGATTTTTGGTTGATATTCTGTCTCTATCATTTAAAATACACCTCTGATATAGGGCTTAGTGTTTATATTCATTCCAGGAATCTGTAATTATGTAACAATTAAAATGTGATTATAATAACTTCAGTACATCCCATTGTGTAAACCTCCTCTCCCTTTCCTCCCAGGACACACAAGAGTTTGAGCCGTATGCCATCTACACCCAGAAGGAAAACGTTCTGTATTGCGAGACGCAGATGGTGACACGGCTAAATAACCATCCGAAATGATGATAATGGGAACCAAATTGTAAATATTAGAATTGTAGATAATAATAAAATATTCTTCTTCATCTTAAAACGTGCTTCTTTTTTTAATTAAGATTACAATCTCACGTTTAGTTTACTTATTTGTATTGAGATTGTAGTTCATCACAGGAGTGATCTGGGAGCGGTGACTACTTCACAGCACAGAACACACACAGGCACCTTGTGTATCACTCGGATCTACAGCCGAGTGATACACAAATAAGATACATTCTTGTTAATAGTTCAGGTACTTGAATGCGTTTTTAAGATTTAACTCCTGAGTTTAGTGTCACTTTAAAAAAAAACTATAACCCAACTGTTATAATAGAAAATGATACTTTGTTGGGTTTCCTTACCAGTCAGAACGTATCATCCCACAGTACCACGTCATAAGTTTCTGAAAATAAAGTCTATCCTCCAGTTTATTTCCTTTGTGTCATTTAAAGTTATGACACAGGAAATTGTCTGGTGGTGAGAAGACCTAAAAAAGAAAGATAGTTCCTGCAGCATCACATCCTTATCTCTATGGAGCAGAATGTAGACAATTTCTGATGTGACGGGAGTTCAGCTGACGTTCACGATGACCAACACTTGCTGGGAGCTGCTCAGAGTGAAGAACTGAAAAACGCAATATGAAATTTCAGCAGAAAATACAATTTCTTCTCCTGCTAATGCTTCTTGTTGGCCTTCACAAGGTTAGATCAGGTAAGCAGGTTTCGCTTTCTGCAATGAGACTGAAAATTCCTTTGAACCACAGCAATATATAGTAAGTCGCTGCTACAGCCATGAACGCTAAACAAGGTTTTCGGTTTAAAAAAAAAATGTTGGTTATACTTTTAAATTGTATTTTTTTCCCCACTGTATTTTATTATTATTATTATTATTATTATCATCATCTTTTCATATCTTCTTTTAGCCTTATTTAATCTCTCTTTTCTAGTAGTTATATGCTGTGTTCTCTAATTCAGTATAATAGTGATCTTTCTTACATTCACCATAATTTAAATCTTCATAGCTGCATGTTTGCTTTTTTACCATTACAAAAGAGTACATCTGAAGCTGATATAGATACATAGGGCACATACACTGTATGGCAAAAAGTTCATAGACACCTGAACAGCTCGCTTGTATGTACTTAATGGACATCTTGTTCCAAAACCATGGACATTAAAGTGACACTAAACTGAGGAGTTAAATCTTACAAATACATTCAAATACCTTAACTATTAACAGAAATGTATCTTATTTGTGTATCACTCGGCTGTAGATCCTCCAATCATCTCTGAATGTCGGCACCAATTCAGAGATGATTCAGAGATGATTGGAGGATAAACAGCCGAGTGATATACAAATAAGATACATTGGTGTTAATAGTTAAGGTACTTGAATGCATTTTTAGGATTTAACTCCTGAGTTTAGTGTCTCTTTAATGGACATCTTGTTCCAAAACCATGGACATTAGTTTGTAGTTTCCACTCACCTGTGTTTGAAGATACAACAGCCACCACCCCTCTGGAACGGCTTTCCAGAAAATGTAGTAGTGTGTCTGTGGAAATTTGTACCCCTTCGGCTTAAAGACCATTTGTGAGGTCAGGTTCTGATGTTGGACAAGAATATGGTTGGCTAGGGTTGAGGTCAAGTCACTCCAGTTCCTCCAAACCAAACCCATTGTACCGTGTCTTTATGGAGCTGACTTTGTGCACACGGCCACAGCCATACAGGAACAAAAAAGGGCCATCCACAAACTCTTACCACAAAGTTAGAAGTGCACAATCATCTAAAATGCTTTTCTACATTGTCACATTAACAGTTCCCTTCACTGAAACACCAGAAGTCAATAATTTGCAGGGGTGTCCACGTACCTTTTGCCATACGATAGGTGTGACGGTCAGGTGCCCACAAACCTTTAGCCATGTAGTGCACACTGATACTGTTTACATTTGCTTGGAATTTTGTCTTCACTTTTTGTTTGTTTGTGAGTAAAAAATGTAACTTTTACCCCAAAAAATTAGAGCTTAATGGGATCATGTGAGAAATGATTTCATTAAGGAAGATCAGGACTTACTAAGGACTAATAAGGTGTAAAAGGATAACGATTTCTGTTACAAAATAAAAAGGAAGAGTGAAGTTGCTTTAACTGTTATTAGGCGCAGATCAGAGGACGCTCCAATAATCAGAACATAAAATAATTACAATTATGGGAAAATAATGTTGTTTTTTCTTATCAATAAATCCTGTAACAAAGTTTGGAGCAAATCTTGGAAATTGTGCGGGATAGAGCAGCCATGTTAAGGGAGAAAGCTTTGGGCATGTCCAGGGTACTTTGATTGCTGGCTTGCCTTTAAAGATTCCAGCTCCAGAGCTGTCACCCTAAATCTGGCTTTACCGCCTATTGTGGTGCCTTCTGTTTCAATGTCAACTTTTTGTAGTCTAAAATAGCAGAGTTGAAACAAAGTTGCACATTACTCACAGTTTGGATTGTTTTTTGTACTGTATGTGCAGCAGGCCAATATTAGTTGTCCCCATTGGAGTGCCTTCTTACATTAGTTGCCTCCATCAGAGTCCCCTCTTACATTAATTAAGAAAGTAGGGGGGGGCACTCTGATGGTAACTCCAATGTAAAGGGAACTCTGATGGGGAAAGTCAATGGGGACTAAGTATTAGTTGCATCCATTGGAGTGCCCCCTATTAGTCGCTCCCTATCTGTCAGACGTCCCAGGGAGCTAGTAGTGAGATGAGGAACCCACTGGCAATAAGCAGCTGACAGTCCAGAAACGCGGTACAAGTTTAGGGATAATCCAAGAGGGGTAGTCAATGTCCAATCCGGGTCGAGGCAGGCAGCGAAGGTTCAAAGGCGGAAGACGGTCCAAGGGTCGGTAATCGGGAAGGATACACAGGGGCAACGGCAATAGGAGGATCAGCAGGGAGGCTAGGTGTTCACCATAAGGTGGAATAACTCAGCAATAAGCCAGAGCTCAGGCCAGGTTTTTATAGCCAGGGGAGGTAGGACCACCCCCTGGTCACCGAGGCAACCAGGAGGCCTCCCTCCCCGGGAACCAATGGCAGGCGAGGAAGATGAAAGGTGTGTACTGGGAACCTCCCCCAGCAAGGCTCACACCTGATAGCCAGATGATGCAAGAACGCTATGCTCCCGGGGATGCGCGAGCAGCCTGCGTACTGCGCATGCGCCCACGCCGCATGACCCGCGCATGCGCACCTGCACCTCGGGCACCAGGTGTTCTACCGAGCTGAAGGGGAACCCGTGCCCTGCGCCGTGCCCGTGGTCCCTGAGTAGAGGTAACATCCCCTGCTTCCTGACACTATCAGAATTTGTATTAATTTACGGATGTGTGTGTGTGCCTAAGCACCTTCACAGTAATGTGTTGGCCCTTAACAACAGTCCTGGTTTCTCATGTGGCCCCTTGAGAAAATGAATTGCCCACCCCTGGACTAGTAGATTTAGATGGACCTTACATAAGTAACTATTAAATTGAAGCCCAACTCCAGATGACACTTTTTAAGTAGTGTGGCAGTGCGTGGCAATGCCACGGTGTATGCTGGCAACACAATCACACAGGACTCTGAGCCAGAGGGGCTGAGAGGTTCCAGAATGCAAATAGTTCTGCAGGGAAGAAGCTGGCCTTTCAGTTTCTTCCAGTTTTTCCGGATTGTAGCTGGGATTTGGATCTCTGGAGATTTCTAAGAGTTCAGGGTGGGATGAAATCTCCAGTCCTGGGGTCAGGTGTTGCCGGTGATCAGGTGGCTGAGAGCAGCCTCATTAATAGTCCAGACCAGAGCTCAGACCAGAGTTGGTGTGGTGTGGGCTGCAGGCACGTGAGGGCTCCTGCTGGGAAGAGGGACAGGTTGTGTCCTGGAGTCAGGCGGACTCCACCGAGAAGCCAGAGTAGAGCCAGCAGGCTGTGTGTGTTTGCTGGAGGCACCTGGGAATCAGCCAAGGAGGCTTAGTGAGCCTGGGACTCACATGGGATATGTGGAAGAGTCACATGCAGTATATGTGACCATGCTGAGTTGGTGAGACATTGTTATACAGATATGTAAGCAGACTACATGCTGTTTTGCTGACGAAAAGCTTCTGTTCTGGAAGCAATAAAAGACTGTTCTGTTTTATGCTTGCGTGGCTTCAAGACTGGTCTTTGAGCGCTCACCATTTGTGCTAAACTCCCCAAACATCACAGTAGTTAAAAACATTTTTCTTCACATTAGGATAAAACTTTGAACTATGTGAATAAAACTTTATGACCGTGTAACTATGTGAATAAAAGCTGACCATTGTAAGGACCCCTGTCAGTGGTAAATGGTTTGTCTCAACTCTCTAATGTCACTTTGGCTGGACAGCTTGGCCTGTTTGAGGAAGTTGACAAATAACAGAATTACTGGCTGGATCACCAGATAATAAAACTATGTTACGAGGCGACATAACAGCTGCCTTGATGCCTGTGACAGGCTGCATCATATATGTCATTTCTGATTTCCCCCATAGTTCCACTTAACCTTTTACTCTAACTTCAAAGAAAACGTCAAACCCACTTACTACATCCTCCCCACACTCTCAAAATAACATACCCATACCATAAATAACAAATAAGATACAAATGTGGATAAATAAAGTACAAAAAACACATGATATGCCCGGAAAGAAAAAGCAGTGTCTTCAATAAAAGGAATACAAGTCTCTGCAGAGAATATATTACAAATAGGGTTGCCACCTGTCCAGGATTCACCCGGACAGTCCGGGTTTTGAATGCTGTGTTCGGGTTTCATGGCAGCAGAAACCCGGACACAAGATGTCAGGCAGACAGGGGCAACCAAAATTAAGATAGGGGCTACTGGCCCCCCACTAAAAATAGTCTCTACTGTGATAATATAGAAAATGAACTGTGCCAATAAGCAAGCTAACAGCTACAAGGCACTGGAATGTACACCCACTGTGAGTGTGTATACGTGAAAAATGAATAACTAAATGTGCCGATCTAAGTCGGCACATTTAGTTATTCAGTCTCTACTGTGATATTTACATATGAATGGGCGGCACTTTTCTACATATCAACAATTCACGACTCATTCTCCCACAAAAATGGCCATGCGTCGCTGGAGTGTTCGGGTTTCGCTTGAAGAAAAGGTGGCAACCCTAATTACAAAGTATCTTCTTCATATCCTATTGGTGTCTATTGATCCTCAGAAACACCTCCTTGTGAAATCACACCAAAAGCAGTGCCGTGCCCCGGACCTGTGCCTCACCTGGGATAAAAGAAATACATTCAATACATGAAACGGTAATGGTATCGCACTTTTGTTTTATTAAAGGAGAACTATGGGGTCAGTGTTTTTCCCCATAGTTCTCCTTAGGGTAACGGGAGGACACAAACTAGCGTCCTCCTGTCACCCTAGGCTCAGTATATAGTGAGCTGCAGCTCACGGTATACTAAGACGCCGCAGCCGGAGCAGATCCCGACATCGATGTCGAGATCCGCCCAGCCGTGTGAGTGACAGCTGGCTCTGACTATCTAGAGGCAGAGCCAGCTGTACCCGCCCCCTCCCCCGTCCGTTCCGCCAGTCAGCGCTGGTGGATTGGAGCGGGGAGGGGGGAATCCAGCCCCTCCCCTGTCACGGCAGAGAGCCGTGACAGGATCGAGAGGTGAGCGAACCCGGTATGTGTTCGCTCACCTCCCGATCTACTGAGCCGACCTGTGACGGTCTCACTGTCACAGGTCGGCTAGAACTATGAGGTGAGGGGAAATCACTAATCTCATAGTTCTTCTTTAATGTTTTAACATTTCCCGAGTGGAGGAGAAAGATTTGAGGGAATTTAAACCAATGACGCTGAAGATTTATCACACCAAACCTGAAAACATAGTAAGGTCATTTATTTCCAAAAGCATTAAAATAAGACAAAGATACCTTGTAATATGTGGTATGGATATTTTTTTTTTAGATCCATAGACACCGGTAGGATATAAAGAAGATAATAATAATAATGTAACATATTCTCTGAAGAAACTTTATTGCCTCCATTGAAAAGAATTTGCTTTTCTTCTGGTCGTAACATATGGTTTTTGGACTTTATTTATGCACATTCATTATCTTACCTCTAATTTATGGTATGGATATGTTTGTTTTTTAAAAGATCAATAGACACCAAAATGATATAAAGAAGATACTTTGTAATATATTCCCTGAAGAACCTTGTATTCCTTTCATTGGAAAGACTGCAGATTTTTTGTCAGGTCACAGCATATGTTTTTTGGACTATTCACATTTGTATCTTATTTTTATTTATGGAATGGATATGTCATTTTGAGAGTGTGGAGAGGATTAGGAAGTGCACTTAAAGTTCTCTTCTATGCAGGGGCGCCCCGAGGCTGGATACGGGATGACACCCCACTATGACAACATCGCGCGTGCGCAGTCATCTTATTGATATCTGCCGGCGGCCATCTTGGGGATGGACGCCGGCAGAGAGAGGAAGGAACAGTCACTTGTCGGGATAAGGTATGCCGCTGGGTCCCCTCCTCTCTCCTGAAACTGTTGGGGTCTATGACCGAGTGCCTGACCTTTCAAAGGGGGCGACACCAAAATGACTGTCAGTCATTTTGGTGTCACGCCTCCAATGGTGACACCCGGGTGCGGGCCGCACCCTCAGCACCCTCCTTGTGACGCCACTGCTTCAATGCAGTGAAGAATTTATAATAAAGTTTACTTTGACATGTTTCCTCTATGAAGAGGAACTCCAGCTGTAATAAAATTAACCCTTGCAGTTGGGCTTCCTCTACACTGCAGGGGCTAACTGCTCGTTTTGGTCTAGGAGCCAGAATACAGAAGATAGACACACCTGATCCTCGGCCCTGTGGTGGTGAGCGCTCACCTCTATCCCCCTTGTCTCTGGCTGTGGTATAATCCCTCCGCATCCTCACGTCTAATGCAAGTAAATAGACCTTGCATAGATGTGATGGTATCAGCAGGATTTCGAACACCGGAGCCCAGGGGGAAAAGAGGCTGTGGGACCGGTCTAGCAGCCAGGCAGGGCCAAGAATCAGGTGAGTATATTTTCTTTTATTGGGGCCCATAGACAAAAATGATCAGTTAACCCTTTATATCCTACTGAATCAGAAACACCCCCTTGTGACATCACACCAGAAAGCCGTGCCGTGCCCTACACCTGTGCTCATGGATTTGCTACCCCGAGATAAAAGAAATAAACTACATGGAATGGTTGTAATGGTGTCGCACTATGTGCGGCTTTTGATTGTTTTTACATTGCCTGAGTAGAGGAGAAAGATTTGATGCGAATGAAACCAGTGACACTGAGGATTTATCAAACCAAGCATTTTTGACCTGCAAACATAGTAGAGTCATTCATCTACCAAAGACATGCTGATAGGTTAGTTAGCTCCTCTCTAAAATAAAAATAAAACAAATAAAACAATTGGCCCTGTATGTATGTATGTGAGATAGGGACCTTAGATTGTAAGCCCCTTGAGGGTAGGGACTGATGTGAATGTGCTGCTATGTAAAGTGCTGCATAAATTGTTGGCGCTATATAAATACCTGTAATAAATAATCTCTGAATACCATTAGAATAAAACCAAGATACCCTCTATAGATATGATGACGTCTCCAGGGTTTAGACCACCAAAGCCCTGGGGGAGAAGAGGCTGCAGGGATCAGTCTAGCAACCTTGAGGGATTAAAGGAGAACTATGGGGTAAGTGTTTTTCCCCATAGTTCACCTAAGGGTCACAGGAGGACATAAACTAGCCTCCTTCGTGACCCAAAGTTCAGTATATCGCGAGCTACAGCTCGCGGTATACTGAGACCGCCGCAGCCGGGACCGATCCCGACATTACTGTCGAGATCCACAAAGCTGCGTGAGTGACAGCTGGCTCTGCCTATCTAGAGGCAGAGCCAGCTGTACCCGCCCCC
>NW_017306574.1:925812-940420 GCF_000935625.1 Nanorana parkeri
GGGGTAATCCCTGCAGGGAGCCGTGACTGACAGTCACCACTCTCTGCAGGGAGATGAGCGAGAATTGAGCGAGCGACGGTATGTGTTCGCTCACTTCCCAATCTATTGAGCAGACGTGGGACAATTTAATTTTCACAGGTCAGCTCCAACTATGAGTGAAAATCACTCACCTTATAGTTCTCCTTTAAGGATCGGGTGAGTATTTCTTTTTTATTTGACTCCGTAGACTAAAACGAGCAGTTAACCCTTTCAGCATGGGGGATAGTCCCACTGTAAGGATTAATTTTATTAATACGTGGAGTTCCCTTTTAAACCAGCGCCTTACGATGAACTTGTGATTTGCCGATGAAGAGAAAAGCAATAGGTTAGGGTAAAGTGTAACTATGAGCAATATCAAAAATGACAGATATGATGCAGTCTACCACTACCATTACCACAGCAGTTTTTATTTCTGTCAGTCCTCCCTGTCACACAGCATTATGACTCGTTGATCCTGCCGCTATATCTGTTATTTGTCCACTTCCTTTAACAGGCCAGCAAAAGTGGTTACAGGACAGTTGGGACAAACCATATAACACCAATAGCGGGGGCTTGTAGATCTCGATGTAGTACAAGTGCGATGATGTCACCACACTTGAGGTCCATTGATAACTTCCTGCATCTTTGTACAAACCTGGGGCTGGAGGAAGAGTCTGCAGGAGTCAGAGCATTGCACCCACAATCCACTGCAATACTTTGCAGGCTTCAATGGAAAAAAGACGAATAAATGATTTTTTATTTCTTTTTGCAATATTTATACTTTGCGCATATTTATTAATCTGTTGCAAAAGGTGGCCTGCAAGTTACCAATAGCAGCAATTCCAACAGATATTTTTAGTATGAAAAATACGTTTTTAAAGCATATTTCTTATATTTTAGATGTTTTGTTGCAGCAGGCTACATGGCTGAATCCAGGTTTTTGCTCAGCACCTTCACAGTGATCTGTCCTTATAGAAAGACTTAGGACTGAAACTTGGGCATTATGTTTCTCTCATTAACATACAATGGAGAAAGCCCCTCACGACTCACGTCTCACAGATCTCCCTAACATTACAAAAGAAAGAGAACAAAATAGAAATGTTTACTCTTAAGAAACCCTAACCCAAGGAAAAGCAGTTTAAACTGTAAGAGGCATTTAAAAAAAATGCGTTTTACTTATGCAATGTGATTGGGAACATGTAACAAAAATAAGATAGGTGTTATTCCAATATGGCTGCCCAAGTGGAAAAACACTTTAAGTGAAATTAAAGGATATATAAAGGATTCTTATAGTAGAATTGTTCTTTATGTAGCCACTTACCCCCCGGGCTCCTTTTAGACTATTCATTATGTTACCTCCATATTCAGGGTGTAACATGAAGCATGATCGCGGTTGCAATGGTCATGGTCTAGTGAAAACGTAAAGACTTAGGCCCCATTCACACTGAGCGATTCGCAAATCGCGCGTCTGTCGCGCGATTTGCATTTTGCACGATATCGCTCGTTTGTCGCGCGATATCGCGCAAATGGTTGCATTGAGCAAGCTAGAATCGCGGCAAAAGCCGCTCCAAAAAGGGTCCTGCTGTAGCAACGCACGACCCGCGACAGCGACGGACAGAGCCCCATTGCCATGCATTGGAGAGCGATATCGCACGGTAAATAGCCGCGATATCGCGGGAATTCCTGCGCGATAAATCGCTCAGTGTGAATGGGGCCTAAGGGTTCCTTCACACCAGACACAGTGCGTTCCACGTATAATGGATGTATTATACGTCTGGAGAAGTGGGCGTTCATAGGCAGGGTAAATTTGCATAAAGACCGGCCTGGGTAACACCCACATGTGACGCTGAGCCTCCATTATTGAAACAACTGAAATCCAATGAATGTAAGGGGTGGGCCAGGGACAGTCAGGCTGGGGGGGAAAGGGGTAGGCAACCTCAGCACTCTGTTGTGGAACAATAAGTCCTATGAGGCATTGTAAGACTGACTGCAACCGGAGTGCCAAGGTTGCCTAACCCTGGGCTGAATAATGCTGAGTGTCCTCCAGCCAGGAAATGAGGCGGAGCTCTATCGGACTTGCTGCAGCTTCTGCACATTGTGAGAAGCTCGCAGTGTGCAGTGATATCAGAAGAAGCCATTAGAGTCCATGAGAGGAGCCGCTACAACTGTTTTAAAACACCTTCAATACTGATGTAGATCTCGGTGAGTGTCTTGCTGCTGCACAGATTTTCCGATAATAGTTTCCAGCGCCTTTTATACGGGTTTGTGTATGAGAACGGCGTTTCTGTTTGTTCCTGGGAAATCAGTCACCAGCGTATCTGTAGCTGACGTGTTCATAACATAACCTGACTGTTACACTGCAAGTGGTGGGCAGACAACAGTGATATGATGCAATCAGCCTGCAAGTGAAAGCACGGTGGGCATACGGTGTGTTCAAGTGAATCCAAACCCAGGAATGGTTGCAGCTTATCGGTCCCTAGATGTGGCGTCTGCATTCGTTCCGTCATTAGACTGTATCAGGACAACAGAAGCGGTAGAGGACTACTGTGAACTCCTTTTGTCCATAGGGAAGGATGGGAGGGGTGCTGCAGACCTGCAGGTTGCATACAAGTGGTCTCAGTGACATCGCCAAGTCAAGCCAAGGGGCGGCGTCCCCGTTGTTCATTTAGTTCTGCTTGCCCAAAGCAGGGCTAAATGTAGAAAACAACTACCCGCCCGGTGCCCGGAACTGCATGTCCCGGGCATCGGGAGATAGGAATTCAACACCCCTGCTGCCCCCGAGCAGGCTCCTGGTTCTCTCTGGACAGTGAACGAGAAGAAGCCTTATGATAAAACATACATGGTCTATCCGTAACAGGGATTATAAATGTGAAACGCGTTGGTGTGGTGGATATAGAAAGGATTTACATAAATAGTAATAGATCGCGGTACAGTATCTGGATTATGTCCCAGGTTCTATCCCTTTAAAAACCAACACGTAGAGAAAAATATTTGTTCACCTGCTCGAAATGCTCTTAGCTCATATGGACCGTTACAGACTGAGTGGTGTCAGCCCTGCCTATTGTCTTTTGCTTAAGCCACTCCCACTCTCAGATCTCTACAAAGGCTAATCTTTCAGTAGTCCAAGACAGGAACTAGGAGGACTGAATAGCCTCTTTGAGATAAAACCGGAAGCGTGCACAGGGCGGCTCTGAATTTCTAAAAATAAATTGATGTTCCTTGCTGAACAAAAATCAAAACTGCCGCTCGGGAAAAGTTCAACAATAAAAGTGAACATGTTTTTTTGGTAAGCTTGATGGCAGCACAGAATGCAGCGCTTTCAGACATTTCTTCCCTGTGAGGACCAATGGTGCTTTTGTACTACATACAAATATATGTTTAAAGGAGAACTATGAGGTGAGTGCTTTTCACTCAGCCTCATAGTTCTAGCCGACCTGAGACAATGAGACTGTCAAAGGTCGGCTCAGTAGATCGGGAGGTGAGCAAACACATACCGGCGTTCGCTCACTTCTCGATCCTGTCCCTGCAGAGAGCCGTGACAGGGGAGGGGCTGGATTCCCCCCTCCGATCCTTCAGTGCTGACTGGCGGAACGGACGGGGGAGGGGGCGGGTACAGCTGGCTCTGCCTCTAGATAGGCAGAGCCAGCTGTCACTCACGCAGCTGGGCGGATCCAGAGATAATTGTCGGGATCTGTTTCAGCTGTGGCGTCTCAGTATACCGGGAGCTGTAGCTGGCGGTATACTGAGCTTAGGGTGACGGGAGGACGCTAGTTTGTGTCCTCCCGTTACCCTAAGGAGAACTGTGGGGAAAAGCCCTGACCCCATAGTTCTCCTTTAACATTCTAAATCATATAAAATAATATAATTTAAAAAAAGTTACATAAAAACATCGATGGGGGAAAAATATAGACAACAAATATACCTTGATGAAGCAATAATGTTATTACTGACAGCCGGGGAATCCCACTATGAAGAATGAGTCAATAATAATCTGCAACTAACACCGGTGTTTTAACTATATGTGTCACGAGCGGAAAACTTTACATGACAAGCAAAGATCAAAGGCGACTTAAAGGAAATCTACGCTGAGATGTATGTAGGTTGTGCTGCTGACTTATTTTAGGTGTCACACCTGTTGCATATGTGGAGCCAAGCGCACAATTCACACCCAAGTCACTGACAGCAGTCAAGTCCGAATAAAGTGTAGTGGTTTTTGTTTTCTTTTAAGTGTTGAAAATATTATAAATATGTTAAGAATTAAAATAATGATGAATATAATACATAAAATATTGAAATAAAATATAATATTTAAAAAGTTGTATTTAATAATTATTGACCTTCCAGGATGCTTGTTGGCAGCCTGTGTCTAATTGACTTCTCCAGATGCTCCAGTCTCTGTTAGAAGGGAGGGAGTGTGTGTATTTGTCTTTAATTAGCTACCTGGTTTAAAGATTTAATGGTGAGAGGCAACCTCGGCTAAGGCAGCTGCTGCTCTGTTAAAACAGGACTCCATGGAGTGTGTAATGACACACTCCATGTGTGTCATTACACGGCGCCCGGCTTCCTGATTGGCCAGAAAGCCGGCTTCATGCTTTCTCATCACCTAGTGACGAGAAGCATGAGGACGGCTTCCCTGCTAATCCGGAACCCGAGTGGTGGGTCTTTACACGCAGCCCAGCTTCACGGCTTATCAGAAAGACAGGTGGCGAGTTATTACACGCCGCCTGGCTTCCTTAATGGGACTTCCGGTATCTGTATTCGGTATCGGCGAGTACTGGAAAAAAAAATATCGGTACTTGATGCCGAAAAAACGGTATCGGGTCATCCCTAATTATTATTATCAGTTCTATTATTATTTTGTGAGGCAGAAGCTTAATCCAATGCAGTGTTACTCCTCAAAGCTATTTACAGAGCTAGCAAAAAACTGAGAGCAGGGGGCGTCCCGAGGCTGGGTGGCACCCGGAGCGGTAACCGAGTGTCACCCCGCCGAGACGTCACTGCGCATGCGCATGACGTCACAACGCGTGTGCGCGATGACGTCATCGTGCACGCGCGGCAGTATTCTGATACCTGCCGGCGGCCATCTTGGAGAGAGGAGGGGACAGTCACCCGGCGGGATAGGGTATGACGCCGGGTCCCCTCCTCTCTCCTGATACTGTTGGGCGTTCGGTCCATGACCGAGCGCACAACTTTTCAGAGGGGGGTGACACCAAAATGACTGTGAGTCATTTTGGTGTCACCCCTCCAATGGTGTCACCCGGGTGCGGGCCGCACCCCCCTTGTGACGCCACTGACTGAGAGGACAACATGGAAGAAGGGAAGATTATGCTAACTGAACCGGAAGGGAGAACAGGAAAATAACAAATGTGCGCACAAAAACAGGTTGTAGTAGTGCTAATCTACCACTAGATGTCAGGCGTACACTACAACATAATAATATGCGATGCAATACATAGCGCTGTAATGACAGTAGCAGAAATAGCAATGGCTGTGACAGCACCAGGATAAAAGAGATACAATACAGCAGTTTAAAAACTTATAACTGTAAAATAAAAACACAAATTTAATCAACTTGACCCCACATCATTATTTGAATGTTTGTTTTAAAGTTTTTTGGCATCCCTCACCCAACCACACTTTATGTTTCAAATGGGTTTACTTTTAATAACAGGGAATGATATAGCTCCTCCTTCCTACTGTATGTAGGAAAGCGCTGATAACATGGACTGGTATGCTAAATGTTCTCCATATACTTCCCCACACATCTACCTCCTCATGTATCACTGGCCCCTCCCTTTTAGATTGGAAGCCCTCAGGGGAAGGGCCCTCCTTACCATCTTGTCTTAAATTGTATTGTGATTGTAATGTCTTCCTTATATTGTAAAGCGCTGCGCAAACTGTGGGCGCTATATAAATCCTGTATTATAATAATACTTGTATTTCTTTTCTAGATGTCTATAGACTAGTTCACGTAGGAAACACGACTACTCTAACATGCCCAAAAGAACGGGGAAGGGATTTCATGATGTCTACTTGGAAGGTCCAGCATCTGGACAAGCCTCTGTGCACCGTGTCATTCATAATAACAAAAAACGAGACATACAATGGCTGCAATAATCGCATGCACCAGGACATCGGTACGAAATGGGTGACCCTCACCCTGGAGAACATCACAGTCTCTGATGAAGGAAATTATACGTGCGAGGTGGTGAATGAAGGAGGAACTTTAACCGGCACAATTATATTAGAAGTATTGGGTGAGTTTTTTTTTTTACAGTATTTCGCTTGAAAGAACCAAATCCACACGGGGCACAAATGTTGTGAACTAAAAAAAATCATAAAGCATGAATTCTATAAACCTTATTCATTTATATATCCAATGTAACTAAAAAGAATGAATATTGTGTATTCCCTTACGAAAGGTATCATCAAATATAAAAAAAAAAATTAAAAACACCATACTATATGACAACAGGGATCAGAGAATATATATCTTAAAGTGCACCTGTGCCCGGGCTATAGACATTAAAGTCATATTAAAGTCCAGGAGTGTGATCTCCCATCCTATGGAACTCCTTACCCCAACCTGTCCGACTATCTCCCACTCTGACTGCATTTAGGCGATCCCTTAAGACTCATCTCCTCAGGGAAGCCTTTCCCACCTCAAACTAACCACTGAACTATCACTTTCTCAAATAATTAATCCCCACACAGCTACCTCCTCATGTATCACTTTCCCCTCTCTTTTAGATTGTAAGCCCTCAGGGGCAGGGCCCTCCTTACCACCTTGTCTTGAATTGTATTGTGATTGTAATGACCAGTGGCGTCACAAGGGGGGTGCGGGGGGTGTCAACATTGGAGGGGTACAAAATTGTGTGTATCTTCCTGCACTCCTTACCGGATCTCCTAGGAGATGATGTCTGTAATAGGGTGCTTGTAGTGACCACGGAGGCACCGTGTAGTCAAGTAGTAATTCCAAAAGATGTCACCAGCACTCCAAAATTCAATATATTTTAATGACAACGGTCATTCAAAATCACAAGTACTTTCGGGGCCACGTTGGGTCCTCTTGGTGTTCAGGTTCTGAGCCTGATGACGGGGAACCAACGTGGCCCCGAAAGTACTTGTGATTTTGAATGACCGTTGTCATTAAAATATATTGAATCTACTTTTGGAGTGCTGGTGACATCTTTTGGAATTATAACATTGGAGGGGGGACACCAAAATGACTGGCAGTCATTTTGGTGTCACCTCCTTTAAAAAGTCAGGCACTCGGTCATGGACCAAGAGCCCGACAGTGTCAGGAGAGAGGAGGGGACCCGGCGGCATACCTCCTCTCTCTGCTGGCGTCCAACACCAAGATGGCCGCCGGCAGGCGTCAATCAGATGGTTGCACATTCGCGATGACGTGATTGCACATGCGCGAGGTGACGTCACGAGCATGCACGATGATGACACGGAGGGGTGTCACCCAGTCTAGAGACACCCGGCCTCGGGACGCCCCTGGTAATGTCTTCCTTATATTGTAAAGCGCTGGGCAAACTGTTGGCGCTATATAAATCCTGTATAATAATAATAATTAATCCACTGACACAGCAAGACTCCCCCCGCCCCCTTCTCCAAGCTAGTAGATGGACAACTGCTGGAGACTGCTCTGTCCTTTGTGATCATGTACTGGACAGGAAGTTCAGGGAAGCTGAGTTGAGAGTTTATATATTCTTAACATACAGTAAAATAACTTTAAAACCAGCCCTCATTCACCTCTCTAGCTGCTTGTAGGGTAAAGTCATTTATTCTCAAGGATCTTCAAAGATCATAATAAAGACTCTAACCCTATTGATGAAAGAAAAACATGTGCATTTATTAATTTGTGTAATGGAAGCGGTCTGGGTACAGCTCAGAGCAGTGTGACTGCAGCTTCCTCGCTCCTTAATGCAGAGCAATGGGGTTCTTCTGGATTGTGGAGTCATAGTCCGCATTACTAGACAACGTGTTTTAGAGGTACTTCTGCTGTGTCACTCCCCCTCTGCTGCTGCATTCTAAGGATCCTTGAGTCATCACATTCTATACTCGCCGCCCGGCTTCCTGATTGGTGGGGAATCCAGCAGGATGTTGATTGGCATACTCAATACCGAAAAACCAATATCGGTGCATCCCTAGTTCTAACCACTCTATTTAAAACAAACAAAAACAGTTTCTACATACTTTAGAAAAACATATGCAGTGAAAGTGCAAGAACAGGTTATCAACAAACTCTATATTCAAGACTTTCATGTACAAGATGTTCAATGGTCATAGCAACATTAGCAACAAACTCTTTAAGATTAAAAATTCCAACACAAGGGGCGAAGGGGGTTCTTCTCAGTTCGAGCGGTTAGGGTCTGGAACTCACTGCCACATGCAGTGATTTCAGCAAATAGTCTGGAATCATTCAAGAGGCTTTTGGACGATTTCCTGAGAGACTGTAACGTACAGGGGTACAGGTACTCTTAAGAATGAGATGACACAGGGACCTATACACACACACACACAATAGGTTGGACTTGATGGACTTATGTCTTTATTCAACCTCAAATACTATGTAACTATGTGACTATGTAAGATTGACACTTTGACCAAACGGCTAAATATTCATATCCAGACAATGATTTACAAAACCCCACCCTCAACCCTAATCACATAAAGTGATCTCAAAATATAGAACAATGCAAAGTGCCCATTATATAAATGTGATCCAGATGTACTATTATTCTGCATTGCTGTACAATGTATTGCTGGGATTTGTAGTCCTCTATAACTGATGGTATTATTCTACATTGCTGTATAATGCATTGCTGAGATTTGTAGCCCTCTATATCTGGTGGTATTCTGCATTGCTGTATAATGCATTGCTGAGATTTGTAGTCCTCTATAACTGATGTTATTATTCTGCATTGCTGTATAATGCATTGCTGAGATTTGTAGTCCTCTATAACTGATGGTATTCTGCATTGCTGCATAATGCTTTATTATGTACTGCATTGCTGTATAATGTACTGCTGAGATTTGTTGTCCTCTATAGTCTGTGCCATTCTGTCACAGGGCACTATAAAAAAGGTATTTGTAATTTGGTAATTGGTATTGGCGAGTACTTGAGGAAAAGTATCAGTACTCGTACTCGGTCTGAAAAAAATTGTATCTGTGCATCTCTAGTAAAGATTTACAGGACCTGAGTGTCCCATTAAGAAAATAGGAATCTAATTGGTGGTTACATTTTTGTGAATATGGCCTGATCTGTTGAACGTGTTAGTGAATGAGGATGGTGAATGTGTTTTATAAATGCAGAAAATGTTCTCATTGTCACCATGAATAATTAGTGAATTGCAGGTTTCTGCTATTTTAAGAAGAAAATAACTTCTTCTCCCCTAAAACATACCAGCACATCAGGCACACAGGTTGGTATCTATACTGATAAAAGTCCATATGCATTTCTATAAATAACTCCCTCACTTAGCAAGCTGTAGAATGCACCATCTGGTCCTTCACTGGCCAATCAAAGGCTGGAGGTGGGGAGGTGACCTAGTTGTATTGCTCAACTGCAGTAGAGAAAAGTCTGGTCATCAACCTTGTTACATTGTCTGGCAGGGATGTGTAAATCTAAGGACTGGCTGGACAAAAGTAAAAATCTTCTGGCAGGTAAAGCAGATCCCATATATGTAATATATTTCATCTCTGTATTAAACAACTTACTTGGAGTTCAGTGGTATTGCACAATGCAAGCAGTGTATAAAACAGAATTTCTCCTCTTTTCAGCTAAACCATTTGCATTAATAACGCTAACCGGCTCCAGGTCTGCCGAGTGCCGAGCTGTTGGAGGGCATCCTGCCACCACTGTATGGTGGAACTCAGCGTTGCTCAATGAAGTCAGTGATACAACTTCCATAGAAAAGAACAAAACCTCTACAGTGATCAGCACCTACACCCCTGTGGAGGACAATGAGACTGAAGCAACATGCACTGTTCATCATCCAGCCTTCCCCAGTCCACTCATACTAACTATTAAAATACCAGCTGCAGCAGGTATGTCGCATGCTGTTTATCTCTCTGAATTATTTGTTTTATCTCATATTCATGCCTTTCCAAGAATATTATGAATGTGCCCTTTAATGTCACCCTGTGCTTTGTCCCAGCGGGGGGAAGAAAACAGATTCACCCAATGTATATTATACCCAACAGCAGTCCAGTTCTTGAATTTGTTTTAGTGGAGAGTGGGAGCTGAAGGTGTTGTGGATAGAGAGAGCTGAAGGTGGTGTGGACAGTGGGCACTGAAGGTGTTATTTTGGATAGTGGGAGCTGAAGGTGTTGTGGACAGTGGGGACTGAAGGTGTTGTGGATAGTGGGAGCTGAAGGTACTGTGGATAGAGGGAGCTGAAGGTGTTGTGGACAGTGGGGACTGAAGGTGTTGTGGATAGTGGGAGCTGAAGGTACTGTGTATAGAGGGAGCTGAAGGTGTTGTGGATAGTGGGAGCTGAAGGTGTTGTGGATAGTGGGAGCTGAAGGTGTTGTCGATAGTGGGAGCTGAAGGTGCTGTGGACAGTGGGGACTGAAGGTGTTGTGGATAGTGGGAGCTGAAGGTACTGTGGATAGAGGGAGCTGAAGGTGTTCTGGATAGAGGGAGCTGAAGGTGTTGTGGACAGTGGGCGCTGAAGCTGTTGTAGATAGTTGGAGCTGAAGGTGTTGTTTTGGATAGTGGGAGCTGAAAGCATTTTAGAGTACAGTGTTTGCTGAGGTATTGTAGTAGATAGTGGGAGCTGAAGTTGTTGTGGATAGTGGGAGCTGAAAGTGTTGTAGGGCACAGTAAAGGCTGTGGGTGTTGCAGGGGACAGCAGGACCTGAAGTTGCTGTAGTGGACAGTAGGGGCGGTAGTTGTTGTAGGGATCAGTGTGCACTGTATGTGTTGTAGGGGATAATGGGAGCTGAAGGTGTTGTAGTGTACAGTGTTTTCTATGGAGTTGCAGTTGATTGTGGGAGCTGAAGGTGTTGTAAATCACGGTGGGGACAGTGGGAGCTGAAGTAGTTGTAGTACTATTGGGGGCTAAACCTGTTGCAGAGGACAGTGGGAGCTGCAGATGTTGTGTGGTGAAGTGAGAGGTTCAAATTGTGGTAGTGAGCTCTGTGAGAGATTAATATTTATAAGATGTAAACCAAACTGAAATGTATTTTTTAGCCTAGTGCAATCGTCCTTTCCTCCGGAAGATAACTTATATCTGTTATTAATAAACACACCGATATATCGTTCCAGGAATGAAGAACATGTGGTGGGTGCTAATACCAGTAGTGGTGATTATTGTGATCACTGTCATCATTCTCCTCCTTTGGCAAATATCCGGTTTAAGGTATGTACATTTGTACAACATATCAGAGCAGAGTTTCTTAAACGTTTTAATCTGAGGACCAAAATAGGAAAATTGTTACTGTACCGTGACTCAAGAGACTTCTTACCAAAATGTCAGAAAAGTCATGTAAAGACAAATAACAATGGTCATATAATTAAAAAAAAAACAACACACAGTAATAATGCGGCTCAATATTCATAATACATAATGGAGGGTAGGGGGGGACAAGGACCACACATCAGAACCACTGAAGAAAGTTGCCTAAACTGGTGTTATGATCTTAGCACAGGTTTTGACCTTCAAGCTGGTTTTGCCTCAGATGACTTATCCTTCCGTGGTCCAAACACTGTATTTTCAAACTTTTTGCCTTGTCATTGAAGAATTCCTTGAGTTTGTTTCAGTCGTCACTGCTCATAGCTCGCTCCTATGATGGACTACAATCTCATGTGTACTTTACTAGTTTGTTTTGAGATTGTAGTCCATCACATGATCGTGTTTGGAGTGATGACTACTTTACAAGACACACAGGGACCATGGGGAACAAATGTAGCCCCCCCTCCAGAAGGAAGGACAGTGTCGGCACCAATTCTGAGATGATTGGAGGATCTACAGCCGAGTGATATACACATAAGATAGATTTTTGTTACTACATCAGGTACTTGAATGCATTTTTAAGGTTTAACTCCTGAGTTGAGTGTCATTTTAATCATAATAATTAGGGATGCACCAATACCGGTACTTTGGTACCGAGTACCGATAATTTTTTTCCGGTACTCGCCGATACCAATTACCGAGTAACGGAAGTCCCATTCAGGAAGCCAGGTGGCGTGTAATGGCTTGCCACCTGGCTTCCTGATTAGCCGGGAAGCCGAGCAGCGTGTAAACACTCGCCACCCGGCTTCCCGATTTAACAAGAAAGTCCCCTCTTACCTTAGTATGTGCAGCCTGTCATCCCCCGGGGCCTCTCCAGCCAAATTGTGGCCTTCCTCCGGTACCCAGCCGGAGCCGTCTGGCTGGCCAATCAGGAAGCCGGGCGTCGTGTAATGATGCGACGCCCTTTCTGATTTCATGAGATGATGAGGGAGCATGAAGCTAGCTTCCCGGCCAATCAGAATGCCGGGCGCTGCGTCATTACATGGCGCCTGGCTTCCTGATTGGCCAGCTTCCCGACCAATCAGGAAGCCGGGCAGCTTAAGCATTTTGTATAATAGCTGGGTCTTTATACTATGTCAAGTCAGATACCTCATCAGGATATAACACAGCCAGTGCCGAAGCTAGGGGGGGAGGGGGCTGGGGGGAGCATGTGCCGTGCCCCGGGTGCCACTTTACGAGGGGTACCACAGGGTGTGTGGATGTGGATGGAGAGCTTCTCCCTTGGGGGGAGCAACTCTGAGCTTTGCCCTCGGGTGACAGAATGTCTAGCTTCCTCACTGAACACAGCAGCTGCAGATTATCAACTAAGAGTTGCTGTAAGTTTGTTTTTGGAATGTTCTTTCAATTTTCTAATTAATGGGGACAAATCTGCATTGGTGAGCCAAAACATCGAAGGACAAGGATGCAAATTTTTGGGGGGGATTCTAACTGTGAATTTGGCTCAGAAACTTTTAAGCGTTGTAATGTGCTGGGAAAACTTTAATCTGGAAATAGAATGTTAGTTATCACATTCATTCATGCAAACAATGCCAGAATAGAACATGAGAATTTGAGCATGGCAATCAAAGTAAATATCATCCCAAATTTTTGAAATCCATGATGGTACCATCCAATGCAGCGAAAAATGATTTTTATGAATTCTCACAGGAAGATCAAAAGGAAATGTTACTGGTGTATGGCCAGCATTAGCACAGGAGTTTTCTCTTTTTTTTAACATAGAGATTAAATGTTGATATATAAACAGTTTGCAGGGCCATTCACACTGCAAATACCGCTGAACCTTTGTTCTTTAGCTTTTATCTTTACAAGTGTATTTAATTTCTAATGTTCTGCTTTATAGCGCATTATGGCTACTATAGGGAGCTGTGGAGCATAGGGGGAAAAAATGCTTATTTTCTGCTAATATTTTAGGGCCACCTAGTGGCTTTAATGAGTTATTACAAGCTGGGCCCCTTTGTCAGGCATGTGATCTCATCACATGTGATCTCATAATGTTCTGCAGGATCCTGAAATGTTGCACTATTTGCTTTGTGATGTGATCTCCTCAATGAAAATTGGACTTTATAAACAGACCTATGGTGTGCTGGCAGCAGATCTTGTTTATTATCCCGGCTGCTTGTCCCTCAGTCCCTGGGTCTAAACCAGTGCTGGTCAGCTTGTCTGATATGTAGGACCTTAAGTGACATCACCTGTCACGTACCCTTAAGGGGAGCCTGAGATGACGAGGAAAGCCTCTCTTGCTGCTCCAGTCCAAGCACACATACCTTCTGCCTAACCCTTTTTTGGAACCAAACCCCTTTGTCCCTATTTCCTTCTCATTTGTTCCTCTTTTTGGTCTGATGTCCAGATAGCTATGAAAAAGTTCTACAATAAGTGTTATTCGGCACCAAAACCTTCATCTTATCTTGTCTGCTATTTTAAAAAACGGTATAAAAGGAAAAGTAATGGTGGAAAAAAAAACAATTCTGGGTTTCAACAATCATTTTTAGCATATAGATTCTTAATGGTCCACATAATTGGGGTGGTGGCAGGGTTGTGCCCATTGTCTAAATACACTGCCTGGCCAAATAAATTAACACGCTCTGATATTTCGTTGGGCCTCCTTTAGCCGTGATTACGGCACACATTCTCCGTGGCGTCATTTCGATAAGCTTATGCAATGTCACAACATTTATTTCCATCCAGAGTTGCTTTAATTTCCCTTGTAGTGATGATGGGAGAGTCGGACCTCTCCGTAAAGTCTTCTCCAGCACATCCCAAAGATTCTTAATGGGGTTAAAGGAGAACTATGGGGTCAGGGCAGGGCCAATCCATGTGTGATGATGATGTCTCATGTTCCCTGAACCGCTCTTTCACAATCTGAGCCTAATGAATCCTGGCATTGTCATCTTGGAATATGTCCAATGTGCCACCAGGGAAGAAAAAATCCATTTATGGAAAAACCTGGCCATTCAGTATATTCAGGTAGACAGCTGACCTCATTTTTTGGGGACATAATGTTGCTGAACCTAGACCTGACCAACTGAAGCAACCTCAGATCATAACACTGCCCGAAATCCAGG
>NW_017306574.1:940453-942556 GCF_000935625.1 Nanorana parkeri
GATGGAAAAACCTGGTCGTTCATTGTATTTAAGTAGGCAGCTGACCTCATTTTTTGGGGGCATAGTGTTGCTGAACCTAGATCGGACCAACTGAAGCAACCTCAGATCATAACACTGCCCGAAATCCAGGCAGTGACTTTTTTTTTTGGCCAGGCCGTGTACATTGTGCTGGAAGGTGTCCCTCTTTCTCATCTAAAAAAGTTGTCAGTTCTGTTCATGTAAACAGAGAAGGTCACCGTAACTAAAAAAAAATTCTCTCTTCTGTAGGACTTTCTCTGCAAATAAAAGAGGAAACACTTCGGAACCGCAGGAAAATCCCACTGTGGTAAGAAATGATAAAATGTTCCCGTGACCTGCAACGTGATATTGTATTCTTGTCATATTAATACGCATCAGAAAATATTTGTAGTTGTACGTAAGCTTGGTGACACGCTTCAGATGAATAGAAACCAGTTTTATGAGGAAATATTCAAGTACTATTAATTCAGAATGTTTTCAGCCAATGAATGACAACCACAAGCCTTTAATTCATTAACCATGCATTGGTCCCTAAATGGGGGTCATAGCCCTGAAGCTTATTGGCTAAGAATATAATTTTCACTACTTTTTTCACATATACATGTGGAGGTTTCTTCAATTTTCTTTTCCCCTCTACTGTACTTCCAGCCCCAACATGAAGTGCGTAGTGAGTTCTGTACCATCACAGTTCACATGTATGTGTTGTCATGTTTTGAAAGCTGAACTGTTAAGATAGCTCCATCTAGTGGTCATAATGTATTATTACAACAAGAATATTCATTTTTTGGCATTATTCTCCCAAAAAAACATTCAACTCTGGATTGAAGGTAAATATTACAGCAAAAGCTTTTTTATTTATTTAACCATAGCTCCCGACTATTACTCATTTGGAACGTAACTCAAAAACATTTTAAAATTAGGAATGTTGGGAAATTTATTGCATAAAATTTGCTAACTGCCAACTGATCATTACTTTCTTCACATTTCTATTAGATTGTCGAAGATGTGGAGCCATATGCCAGTTTTACCCAAAAAGTCAACACCATTTACAACTCTACCAGCGAGCTGTCAGAAGCAAAGATGAAAGACCTGACTACAGACTATGGAATTCAGAAGATCAGGTTCTGACATTGTGAAATTACCGCTCTTTTTAAAAAAATATTCATGGTGCAGCTATTTAAAGGGCCACTGAACCCAAAAGAATGTTGGTGAAGCGTGATGGACCAAGTCAAGCATTATGTCGTAGATGTTCCAACAGCAAAAACCTTCCTTCCATAATTTCCGACTCCATTCCTGTCCACCTGATAGATTTGGGTGTTCCCGGCCTCCTTGGTGTGTTCCAGATCATCCTGTTGCATTTTATGTAGTATAAAATGAAAGAGAGACCCCAACAGACACAGAGAGATACCGCTTATAATAGGCACAGTGCAGGCCGCGGAACTCAACGCAGAGATCTCACCAAGAGATAGAAGAAACGTCTAGTTTACTTTTCTAGGTTTTTGTGAACTGATTATTTTATTTATTTTTGTCCTATTTTTATTTCACCTTCATACTAAAATAATAAAACCAAAAGTAAAAACCTTCTGTACATTGGCTCCTTTTTTTATTATTGTTTGCTGCATAGAGGCTACACTGAACTGGTAATACAGAAGAAGCTTTTATTTGCATTGCTTTGCCATCAAAAGTCACCAAACATACCTCTTGGAAACATAAAACAATAGAATCAAACCAATACTTATTTCCTTCCTCCTAACCTCCTGCTCTCTCGCCCTCTCGTCACCTCCTCCCATACTCACCTCCAGGACTTCTCAAGAGCCTCTCCCATCCTCTGGAACTCCCTATCACGATCTGTCCACTTAACTCCTACTCTATGGGGTCTATTCACAAAGCAGCCGAAGGATCTAGCCGTAGCTTCGGCCGATCCTTCAGCTAGCTTCGGCCCCAGGACCCCTTCGGTTCAGTAAAACCGAAGGGCTGCTGTACGGGCTATTCCCTATAGCCCGTACATCTCCCGAACTTGGCTGAGCGGCTCAGTCGAGCTGAAGGCATATGCCTTGGCTCGGCTGAGCCACGCTGAAAGCCAAG
>NW_017306574.1:943597-953537 GCF_000935625.1 Nanorana parkeri
CCGGCCGACAGCTTGCTTCTGACAGCTGGGCGGAGCCAGACGTGATCTTATGGCTGGCTCCGGCCACTTGCAGAGAGATCAGTGTCCCTGGTTACCTGCTAACCAGGGACACTGATCACCAAACAGCAATCTCTCCCGGGCGCTCCAGGAGTCTCCCGCTCCCGGCCGCCAAGGAGAGAAACACTGCTTTTTTCTGGGTTTTTTTCTTTATTCTGACACGGAGCCGTGTCAGAATATAATTTTTTTTTTTTAAATGTTTGGCCATAGGAATACATTGCTAGATTCCTATTGGCTATTTCAATTTGCAATAGTCAATAGCAAACTAGCATTGCACCCGCCCTCTGCTGCAGTTCAGCCGACCGGAAGCCACCCGATCTACGGCTGATTTCAGCCGATATACGGCTGAAATCAGCCGTACCAGCCTGAAGTGAATAGTCGAAAAGGCGTTCGGCTCACTTCGCTTTAGGTCGGTCATTCACTCGGCTGCCTACGGCAGCTTAGTGAATAGACCCCTATGTAGCTTTAGGCGATCTTTGAAAGCTCATCTCTTCAGGGAAGCCTATCCCACCTGGATATAATAAATGTCCTTTTACTTCTTCCATTAGCTCATCCCACACAGTCAGGGCCGTCCCTATAATGAGCATGGCTGCTCTGCTGCACATTTGTTTGTAGTGTGCCTGCTGCCCCCTTTCTGCTATGAGCTGGACGGGGAGATGTGTAAGGGCCATACATATCTCTCTGGTCCCACCAAGGTCCTGGCAACCAGTGATATCACTGGATTCCAGGAGCTGAGTGGGACGCTCTGGCCAGTGTCCTGCCTAGCTCCTAACAACCAGTGATGCCAGGAGCTGGGTGGGATGCTGGCCAGAGTCAGAGCTGGGTGAGGAGATGTGAAGGGAAGAACATAAAATTTTTGCAGGAGCAGCTACTGGGAACAGTTTTTATTGATGTAGGCCCTCTACCAGAACTACACCTCCCAAGAGTCTTTTTCCTATACATCATGTTTATGTTCAGCGCATCAGCATTGTGTCACTGGGAAATAATTCAATGTATACATGTGAAGAAGCACAGAGAGAGTGGGGGGATAGGTGGAATCTGGTTGAGATTTCAATGCAGCAAAGGTACCATGTTGTCAGCCCAAACAGTAAGTTAAAAGAGAACTATGGGGTAAGTGTTTTTCCCCATAGTTCTCCTAAGGGTCACGGGAGGACATATACTAGCGTCCTCTTGTGACCCAAAGCTCAGTATATAGCATGCTACAGCTCGCGGTATACTGAGACCGTCGCAGCCGGGACGGATCCCGACATTACTGTTGAGATCCACCCAGCTGCGTGATTGATCTAGAGGCAGAGCCAGCTGTACCCACCCCTCCCCCGTCCGTTCCGCCAGTCAGCGCTGGAGGATCAGAGCGGAGGAAATCCCTGCAGGGAGCCGTGAGTGACAGTCACTCACGGCTCTCTGCAGGGAGAAGATCGAGAAGTGAGCGACGGTATGTGTTCGCTCACTTCCCGATCTATTGAGCCGACGTGCGACAGTCTCATTGTCACAGGTCAGCTGGAACTATGAGGTTGAGTGAAAATCACTTACCTCATAGTTCTCCTTTAATGGCACACATTGAATTTCCTTACAGATAAAATAGGCATGTTTTGCATAGATATATTGAAGGTATTTATTATTTTGCCCCGACATACACTTCCACATACAGTAGATCAATTGCAAACCTTGCTTTCATTAACTGCTGAAAATTCAGACCTGTTTCAGAGGCAAATAAAGTTAAACCACTCACAAAAAAATGTCCTTGTTTTAAGGCGAGCAATAAAACATATAAATCACATTAAAACACAAATATACAACACAGATCCATTTCAGACCCGGCTTTGTATAATCTTTTTCCATTATCAAAGTAGAACGGACTGGTAAGTAGTTTCCTCTGCTGTATGTGGGCTGCCCTGGCTGACCTACTTTCGAAACAGATTGACCTACATATAGGACAGCAGACTTTTAAGGCGACCACAACACAAAGCGTTTCCGCGTCAATCTGTCAACGCCGCCACACCATAGTGGCACACAGGCAGATTGCAGTCTCAACTGCTGTTTCTTCCAAAACATCCACACAAGCTGTTTTATGACCCTCCATTGTACCATTGCAATTTTATCTTTGTGTCTTTTAAAATAAAAAACAATCTGCACTAGGTTGGGCGCCCTTCTGTCCTTTTTTGTATTCCAGTTTTACAGTTTCTCCCGGCTGAAGCACCCCTAGTTGTTTTTACTTAATCATCAGGATCCCAGCACAGCGCTTTAACTTTACTATATTTGAGTAGTAGATAGGGGCTATCTCTCAACGTGTGGATGCCCTGCATTAAAAAAAAGGCATGATTCTGTGACAGAATCACAGTTTGCCGGGCCATCCAAAACTTAAAGCTCTATCATGCAAAGAAGAAGCCATATCTGTACGTGATCCAGAAACGCCGCCATCTTCTCTGGGCCAAATCTCATTTAAAATGGTCTGTTGCAAAGTGGAAAACTGTTCTGTGGTCAGACAAATCGAAATCTGACATTCTTTTTGGCAACCATGGGTGTCGTGTCCTCCGGACTAAAGAGGAGAGGGGCCTGCTGGCTTGTTATCAGCACACAGTTCAAAAGCCTGCATCTCTGATGGTATATGGGGGTGCAATAGTGTGTATGGAATGGTCAGCTTGCACATCTGGAGAGGCACCATCAATGCTGAATGATATATCCAGGTTTTAGAGCAGCATATGCTTACATCCAGATGATGTCTTTTTCAGGGAAGGCCTGTTATATTTCGGCAGGACAATGCTAAATCAAAAACTGCATCAATGACAACAGCATGGCTTCATAGAAGAGCCCGGGTGCCTAACTGGCCTGCCTGCAGTCCAGACCTTTCACTTATTGAAAATATTTGGCGCATCTTGAAACTAAACATACAACAAGGATGACCCAGGACCGTTGGACATTTAGAATCCTATATCAGGCCAGAACGGGGCAACATTCCTGTCCCAAAACTCCAGCAACTGGTCTCCTTTGTTCCCAGACGTTTACAGAGTGTTGTTGAAAGAAGAGGGGATGCTACACCGGCGTAAACATGGCCCTGTCCCTACTTTTTTGAGGCGTGTTGCTGCCATCAATTTCAAAAGTACCTTATTTTTTTCCTAAAATGGTCCATTTTCTCAGTTTAAACATTTGATATGTTTTCTATTTTCTATTGTGAATAAAATCTGGGTGCATGAGATTTACAAATCATTGCAGTCTGTTTATATGTAGATTTTACACAGCGTCCCAAATGGTTTGGAGTTGGGGTTGTATATAAACATATGTCACGTCATGTGTAAGGGATAGGAGATACGACACACATGTGCCCTCTACCTCTCCCACTTCCACCCCACTCATTAACATTGGTATATATAACTAGGATATATTTTTTTTATAGATCGTGATAATTGACACCTTTCTTTTGTGATTTATTTTCAGATACTGTCAGATACCCTCAGGGGCAGGGCCCTCCTTACCATCTTGTCTTGAATTGTATTGTGATTGTAATGTCTGCCCCATATTGTAAAGCGCAGCGCAAACTGTTGACGCTATATAAATCCTGTATAATAATAATAATAATAATATAGTGTTGGATTTGGCATATATTAACCAGAAGTTGAAGACTATTATATCTCGGTTAAAGGGGTTCTAAAGCCTCCCGTTTTTTTTGCCTATATCTACTGTTGGCAAGCAGTAGATATAGGCAAAAAGTTTTTTTTAAACGCTTTAACAGCGGTTTAAACTTACCTCGTTATTGCTGTGCACTCCTGCGCCGAGAATCCGGAACTGCTCGTGAGGCGGCAAAGCATCTTGGGGCGGGCGCATGCGCAGTTCTGACTTTTCGGCCGGGAGACGAGCAGAGACGCAAGGTAAGTCTATGGACACCGCTGGATTGGAAGTGTCTGCAAGCAGAGAGTAGTCAGCGCTGGATCGGAGAGCCGCCGCACCGCTGGAGGGACAGATGAAAACATGGGGAAAGAAGAAGAAGATCGGATTAAGAAACATAATTTAAGGTAAGTGCTAACATTAACATGGGGAAGGAAAGGGGAGGGAAAAAAATTGACTTTAATGAGAAAAGAAAGAGAATATAACAAATACCTACAGGTACTCTTGTATCACAATCACTGGACTTCACTGTTCTCACGTAAATCTTGAGGAATTTCAAACTTTGGTTTCTTGTTGTTAAATTTGTTCCTTTTGCTGATTGATGCTATTGAACTGTTATTGCAGTAATTGGTTCTTCAGTACCAGTAATTGGTTCTGCAGTAATTGAACAGTCCACCGTAGGAACATTTTCATTGTTTGCACTTTCTTTTTTTATCCACAAACGTGCCCTTAACATATTCCAGGGAAGGCTCATCATCTGGACGAGCATCATGTGCTGTAACAATTGTCCCATAGCTGTCAAGGAGTAATAGTTCTTCTATATCAAAGTATTTTATTTCTTATCTTACCAGTGTCAGGTCCGGATGCAGACACTTTGGTCAGAGTGTATACCGGTAGTACCAAGTTGCTTCACCTCTAACAGCCACCTTTCCCTTAAGGCTAGTGCGCCTACTGGTACTTGGATGCCCCCAGGACTTAAAGGAGAACTATGGGGTTAGGGCTCTTCCCAATAGTTCTCCTTAGGGTAACGGGAGGACACAAACTAGCGTCCTCCCGTCACCCTAAGCTCAGTATACCGCGAGCTGTAGCTCGCGGTATACTGAGGCACCGCAGTAGCTCGGGGTATACTGAGACGGCGCAGCTGAAGCGGAACCAGACAATTGTGCCGGGATCCGCCCAGCTGCGTGACTGACAGCTAGCTCTGCCTATCTAGAGGCAGAGCCAGCTGTACCCGCCCCCTCCCCCATCCGTTCCGCCAGTCAGCGCTGGCGGATCGGAGCGGGGAGGGGGGAATCCAGGATCGAGAGGTGAGCGAACGCCGGTATGTGTTCGCTCACTTCCCGATCTACTGAGCCGACCTGTGACAGTCTCATTGTCACAGGTCGGCTAGAACTATGTGGTGAGTGAAAAGCACTCACCTCATAGTTCTCCTTTAAATGGTACACTCTGGCTATAATGTTGCAGGTGGTCCCCAGGAACAAAGGAATAGTACTGACTGGTGACAAAACAAAATATATAAATAGAAATCAAGATAGCAGACATGATCTGGATACAAAATATAAGACAGGAACTGGATACAAGACAAGTATGGGACATAAGATACATGATGGTACAGGATTCAGAAAATAAGACAGGTACAGGATTCAAGACTGGACCAGGATGCAAGATACAAGATCAAGGTCAAGATATACAAGGCAAGATAACGGCGTGTGCAGACAGGACTAGACTGAACTATCACAAGCACCACTAACCAACCCCCAGGCTTAGAGGGGCATGTAGCCAGGCTGATTAGCCTGATCAGTCCGCAGTTGCCACAAGCAACCACCAGAGGGAGCTGAGAGGTTGCAACAGGCATTGGAGAATTAGACATGCTCCTAACAAGGTGTTACACCATTTCTAAAGGACATCTTATATAAGTCCTGCATGCCCTGGCCTTTCATCTTCAGCTCAGTCTGGTATAGCTTTCTAATTAATTACAGTTTATTGGTAAGATTTGCTCTCTCTCACCGATACTAGACCGATGCCTAGCCCGATACTTCCGATATCAGGAAGCCGGGAAGCGCGTCATTACACGCTTCCTGATTGGCCGGGAAGCCGGCTCCATGCTCTCTAGTCACTTGGTCGGAAGCTGGCCAATCAGAAAGCCAGGCGCCGGGTTTTCTGATAAGGTCGGGAAGCCGGCTTCATGCTCCCTCGTCACCTCATGACGAGGGAGCATGGAGCCGGCTTCCCGACCAATCAGGAAGCCGGAGCACCGTATCATTACACAGCGCCCGGCTTCCTGATTGTCCAGAATGCCGGCTCCATGCTTTCTCATCACCTAGCGATGAGAAGCATGGGAACGGCTTCCCTGCTAATCAGGAAGCCATGTGTCGAGTCATGACATGCTTCCTGAATGGGACTTCCGGTACTCAGTATTCGGTATCGGCGAGTACCGGAAAAAAAAATATCGGTACTCGTACTCTATACCGAAATACCAGAATCAGTGCATCCCTAATGAATACCAAGTATAAGAATGTATTAATGGTAATTAAAGATAATGAGACACATTTAGATGATCCCTCACTGTTAGGGGGGGATATTATTGCTTTTGTTGTGCAATGCAGAAAGAACAAAGGTGACAAGGTTGGAGGAATTGAAGAAGACGGGAAAGGATGCTCATGAAGAGTTCTCCAGAGAACAATCAGAGATGGGATATGAAGAATATTTGGAGTGTAGAAGGAGGAATATCTGATGAGCACAGGACAGTGAAAGGGCCATCACAAATCCTACAAGGTGGTCCAGATTTGGAAATGAAGCCGGAAATCTTAGTAATATTAGTGAAATAGGAACAATCAAAAATAAACATTTCCGGAGTTAAAAATAAACAGAGTCAGATAGTGATATCCCGGGAGAAGACTGAAAAAGTATTTGTGTAATTTCTATGCTAATCTTTATAAAGGTAATCTTCCTGATAAACAACCGTTCCGGACAGTTTCTCACGGAAGCAGAAAAGGAAGGATAGGTTTATATTTTTATGGTGACATTTGAAGTTTTCCTCAAGCCTTCCTTATTGCCTTAAAGGAGAACTATGAGATGAGTGATTTCCACTCACCTCATAGTTCTAGCCGACCTGTGACAATGAGACTGTCACAGGTCGGCTCAGTAGATCGGGAGGGATTCCCCTCTCCCCGCTCAGATCTGCCAGCGCTGACTGGCGGAACGGACGGGGAAGGGGGCGGGTACAGCTGGCTCTGCCTCTAGATAGGCAGAGCCAGCTGTCACTCACGCAGCTGGGCGGATCCCGATGTCCATGTCGGGATCCGCTCCGGCTGCGGCGTCTCAGTATACCGCGAGCTGTAGCTCGTGGTATACTGAGCTTAGGGTAACGGGAGGACGCTAGTTTGTGTCCTCGCGTTACCCTAAGGAGAACTATGGGGAAAAACACTGAACCCCATAGTTCTCCTTTAAAACAAAACAACAACAAAAAAAGGAACCTGTGTCATAGTGATCTTTGATCTCTTCCACCTCTCCAGGGTTATTTATCCCGGTTTACAGAATGCCCCACTACAGATCAATTCATGTAAAGACAACATACTGCAGAACTGGTGACAAAATAAACCTACAATGAACAGTTGTACTCACCCCCCATGGTCAGTAAAGACACAAATAGGGCGACCTGCAGACACATTCCGTACAGTACTGAAGCTGCATTCTCTTTGGCCATTCAGCATCCAAATTTCCAACAACTATATAATCTGATCTCCATGTCTCTCCTGTATTAAACATTAGGGCGTCCATAGTAATAAATGCTTGTGTATTGTAATCCAAGTGCATTTAGAATTCGAGCTCATATAGAGTGTATCTATAGCACGGGTAGAGTGTAACTAAAGCTTGGATAGAGCGTATTTAAAGCATGGATAGAGTGTATCTAAAGCATGAATAGACTCAGGGGCGTAACTAGAAATCACAGGGCACCATAGCAAAATTTTGTATGGAGCCCTTTGATTTCTAGTTATTCCCTTGCAGAGCCCACCTGATATCCCAAACAGCCCCCCTGAAAGTGACCTTGCAGAGCCCGCCATAGACACTCTATGGTGGGCTCTGCAGGGTCTCAGGTGGGCTGGTCAAACCCTCTTACCAGTCAGCCCTGAACCGCTGTCCGCCTCCTCCTCTACGGTTGGTGGCAGGCCCCGCCTCCTCCATCGCCAGGCCCCACCTTCTCTTCCATCTGTGGCACTCTTCATAATGTGATATACGGTATATGGAAAAGCCTACAACAATAACAAGGGCCCCCTCATAATGACTGGAAGCTAGGAGCTCGGGGGAAGAAATTTTCAGATTAAATTAGCCCACCAGCATCTCCCCAAAATAGGAATATTGGCTTTGGGTTGACCAGTCATTTCAAGGTTGCTCAACTCAATGGTTCAAATAGGGTTAACAATTTGAAGATTTTAGATGTTTGTAGGACAAAAGGATCTCAGTTCTTCAAAATGAAAAACGTATTTAGGTAGTCATTTAAAAGGAGTTCATCTTCCAAGACCACCATAGACATAATTGGTACTACCTCGACCAGAAAAACAAATCAAACAAGGGTTTAAAACCACTCTCAACCCCCCCCCCCCCCATCCCTCAGTACTTTGTGCTTCCTACCATCAGGATCAAAACAACATTTGTTGTTATTCCCCCGACTAGATGAATGGTTATTCAGTAGTGTCCCCTCAGTTGGTGAATCCCTCAGAACTTGCCTGTAGGCTTTCCCAGGCTGTGGCAGTGCTGGTCCTCTTATTGGCCTTTTCCCCCCAACTGTGCATATGGACATCTTGGGTGGTAGGGGGCACTTAGCAGTCTTTTAGGTCAGAACATGCCCCAGGGGTTTATATGGTGGCGACTACAAGGTGTCTGAAGGCTGGCTGCTGAGGCCCTCAGCAGCTCTGGGAAGTGTCATGCATTCAATGCGTTGGAATAGTAAAGAGGGAGGAACTGGGTGGTATGGTATCCTACCCCATTTTTGGTGGGCCAATGAGGCACTTCTAAGACACCAGTCTTAAGGAAGCATGTTCACACTTAGTCATTTCACGTCCTTCACTGCTCTCTGGGCTCCCTCCCAGCACATCTTCCCTTAGTTGTCATCATTGGTAGATTTCCCCCACCATTTTCAGTACTGGTGACAGTAAGGTAATCTCTCCAAAGTGAAGGGAAATCCTCAGTTTGTCAAAACAGTAGGTGCCATCATTGGAAGATTCCCCCCTCCCCTCACTTCCCATTTCTGTTGCGTTGAAAATGTTAGATTTCCCATCATAACCCAATAACAATAGTCACCGGTACAGACAGGGAATGATAATCTCATAAGAATTGAAACAGATAGCAATACAAGCTTGAAACTCTATTCAAAACAAATGTTGGCTTCAGATTCACATAAACTGTATGTAATCACTAATAATAATCTTCTCTTATGTGCTCCCTTTTAGTCTGCTAAACATACCATTAAAAGCGTTTTCTTATTAGGGATGAGCAAACTGCCAAAGTTCGATTTACTTGATGTTTGTGGAACCCAGTGGGAAATGGACAAACCACTAACATAGTGCCTGAACACTACTGAAATCTATGGGAGCCAACTTTATTCTCTGGCCTTATCCAAGGCCAATTGGTAAGCTTTTATTGATAAAAGGGGCATGGGTAGCTGGGCATTGTTATGGCGGATATGTACCAATGCAAAAAAATGGAAAATAAATACCTTTCAGTGGGTAATGTGGCTTAAAATACAACATTGAAAATATACAAATCCTATAAATAGCATGTCTAGGGGGTGCCTATACCCGGCACCTGTGCGATGCACTCCAGTAAAAGTGACAGGGAACAACAACAAAAACTGCCTCTAAATTACAGTTCCTGGCCAGCTGCTATCCCTTTGTAAAAATCAGGGTAGGGTCCTCCTCTAAAATCCATACCAGATTTTTATCCATTGGACCTGTACTGTAACCTCCCAATTTTGAGGGCATGTGGCCTGGTATGGTTTGTGAGGAAAGAGAGTGCTTGCTCGCTGCCCTTACTTTCCTGGTCAGCCAGGTTGCATGCCTGGGTAAGAGTTTTGTATGTATTTTGGAGGGAAATCCCACATACGTTTTTCCCCTTAAAGGGACATCAAACTTTTTTGTACAAAAAATGTGTACTGCCCCTTTAGGGGGGAAAAAAAGTGTGGCGTCCCTGCCAAAATCCATGCCAGACCCTGTTCCAGGCATACAACCTGGCTGGCCATGAAAGTAAGGGCAGTGAGCAAGCACTCCCATTCCTCCCAAACCTT
>NW_017306574.1:953646-957674 GCF_000935625.1 Nanorana parkeri
CAAGGGAAAGGCCTCATCTCCACATCCTTGGCCCAGTGGATGTGGAGGTCTGTAGGAGGGGACTTATCAGAGTCTGGAATCCCACTTTAGAATACGGGTTACTGGATATCCTGCCCACCCCCTACATGAATGAGTAAGGAGTACATTGTAAATAAATACAAACAACACCTTAGAGAAAGGGGTGTCCCTAGCATTTTCGCAGCCTAAGGCTTGGAAGGTTGGGGATGCTGGTGGTGCACTTACCAGGGATGGGGGCTGGTGGTGCATATTACCAGGTGGTGGGGTGCTAATGGTGCATATTACCGGGTGGTGGGGTGCTGGTGGTGCATGTTACCAAGTAGGGCAGTGTTGGTGGTGTATGTTACCTCTGGCTCTGGCCGGTGTCTCGTTCAGCTCACGGACATCACTGGATGCCAGGAGCTGGGCAGGACACCAACAAGAGCATCCCAAGTTGTTATGAACTCCTAGCAACCTGGGACTCTTTGGCCAGAAAGGGGGTGGCAAACACACTGCCGCTCTGCCTTCCACACCACCCTCAAACAATGTTATCAGCCTTCCAAGCTATGTTCTGTGGATTACAAAGCGATGTCCTTCTATGTAAATAAGATAAAGAGAGGCAATGGCATCCCTAGCCTTTTTGCCACAAGGCTATGAATGGGAGAGGGAGGGTAGGTTGGGAGGCTAGTGGTAGTGGATGCTGCTCTCTGCAGGCTCTGCAGATACACATCTGCAGAGCCCAGCTCTTAGCAACCTGGGACACTCTGGCTGGCATCCCGAGCAGCTCATGGCAATAAGGCCCTGTTCACATTGAGCGATTTATCGTGCGGTAATTCCCGCGATATCGTGGCTATTTACCGCGCGATATCGCTCTTCAATGCTTTGCAATGGGGCAAAGGGTCCTGCTGTCGCGGTGCGTGTGTCACTACAGCAGGACCCTTTTTGGAGCGGATTTTGCCGCGATTCTCGCTTGCGACAAATCGCGCGATATCACGCAAAATGCAAATTGCGCAACAAACGCGCGAATCACGCAGTGTGAATGGGGCCTTAATTATGTCACTAGATGCCAGGAGCCAATTGGGACACCGACCAGAGCGTCCCAGGTTGCTAAGAGCTGAGCGGGGAGATGTGTATGGTCAAGATGCCACCTCATTGAAGAGGCAGCCCTGAAGAGGAGGTTTTGTAGTCCAAAATAGGAGAGAAACCTAGGGTGCCAGCCCATAGATGCAGTTAAGCGAGTATGTGTTGTCAGTCTAGCCTGAAAAGAAATCAAATGCAGCCACCGCGGGACTGGTAAGCGGCACTATAATATATTTTTTGGTTTTGGGATTAGATACATTTTAATTGCAGATTGGTCTTGGCATTTTACTAAACTTCTGTTTATCTGTACTGCTTGGACAGGATTGGATCTCCAGAATCCTTGTCCTGAAGAATGAGTGTTAGTACCACTAGCCCACAACATCTCACACAGTACATAACTGTACCTGTGAAGGGTCTCATTGATCCAGGCCATGGTATATAGTAGTAGCCAGTCACGTTCAACTGGATTTGTTCTTTAATTGTTGAAGGCAAGTTCTGAACTGAAGTAGCTTCTTCAGTTCAGAACTGTCTTATACAACTATAAATATATTATCAGTTGACAAAGAGTTGTAGGATTGTTATTTTTGTATTTTACGTATCATTAATTATGTTTACTCTCTACATACCCAGCAATGGCATTTAGGTGTTTTCCTTCATCATTGATATGGAAGGTAGTTACCGCTGCTCAAGACTTCCTCAGGGAGTGACATCAATGTTTGTACTAAAATCCACTGTGTACCTATTAACCTTTACACTGCTCATTTTGAGAATACATATTTACCATACACTTGTCAGCCCCCAATGTGATAGTATAGTGCAGGGCGACAGGTTCTCTTTAAGGAGGCATCATGAGTCAATTAGACCCATATTGTCACCTCAGTACTCTGTTCATCGAGCTCAGACTGTCTCCTGTCAGTATGCTGTAAGGAAGGACTCTTGCTTTCTGTGCGGAAGCAGTGGTCTCTCTGCAGTGATCAGACACCCTCCCTGCTGAGTCAGAACCAGAGCTATCAAATTAACAGGGAGCATGGGCTTTGCTGATTGCAGAGCTATGAGTTTGACTCAGCAAGGAGTGTGTCCAGGGCCATCTCTATAATGAGGGACTCCTTCAGGCAGCATCTCTTTGGGTCACCCTTTCCGGTCAGGTTGCCTCAGGTTGCTAAGAGCCAGGAAGGGAGAGGTTTCTGGGCCATAAACATCTCCCCTCCCAGCTTCGGGCAACCAGTGACACCAGTGAGGATGCAGCCCAGAGTGCTATTAGTGTGCACCCCCAGCACCCCATCAACCTGCCCCCCACCCTGGGATGAGGCCATCAGCATAACCCCCTCTCCTGGAACCCCCTGCCTAAGGCGGTAATTATGCAGGACACCCCTGGGTGTGTCAGACCTCTGCAGAAAGACAACTGCTTCCACACAGAGAACAAGGATCCTTCTCTGCAGCATGCAGGCAGGACACAGGCCTTTCTACACAGTCTGTAACTTCTTTCCAAGGAAAAGTTAAACTGAAAGTTTATTATTAAACTAAAGCTTTCATGTAGCACCCGTACTGGCTGCACAAACCTTTTTCCGGTTAGGTGTGATCATTGAAAAATGCTTAGAAAAGGTTTCTCCTTTTTTGACGGGTTCGTTTCTTTTGAATATAGACATACATTTTAGTTTTGTTTCTGCTTACTTTCCATGAGTATGTTGCAGTTGCACAGGAAGTGGTAACATGGCTTCCTGCTTTTATGGGTTAAAGCCTGACAAGGCGTTTTCAATGTTACAAGAGGAGGGTGCAAAAGAAAAATATAGAGCAGCGCCGTAGTCACCGATTCTGCCCATTAGATACGGATGTGAAAGAGGTTCAGGTGCCAAGAAAGAATGGGGAACTGCGTCAGGAAATCGAGGTAAGGAAACAGACGTTGTGGTCTTCATGTTTTGGGGAAGCAGAACCTGGAATAGAGCAGCTGATGTGTTCTCTGTTTGCACACCACCCAAACCTTTCTTCCTTATCCTACTTCAGGTTTTTTTATGTTGCGCATACGAGCTTAAAGTGACATTAAACCCTCAGATTTTTTAACATAAAACAATACTGTAATGTGTGCCTTACTGTAATCCATGGTTGTTTCCCTTCTCTTTGCTGCTCTTCCTTTTAAATCCTCATGTCTTCTCATGCTTGGGAAAAACTTCCCTTTTCAGCTCAGGGCCTCTTCCTGTAGTGCTGGCTCAGGTTACAAGCCTATAGAAACGTATACACAGACACCGTGTATCTATTCTTCATACAAGGCAGTCTTCTGCAAAACAGAAGTTCTGCAGAGCATGAGAACAGATACAGATTTAAAAGGAAGAGCAGCAAAGAGAAGGGAAACAACCATGGATTACAGTAAGGCGCACATTACAGTATTGGTTTATGTTAAAAAATCTGAGGGTTTAATGTCACTTTAAGGCATTTTTTTCAGAAATCGACAAGGAAGGTGGAACAAATGCTAGAAAGTTGAGAAGATCTCCTAGGACAGGGGGACAACTCTGCATATACCACTCTATGGTGTATTTGTAGGACTGCTTTTGTTTTAAATTTGCAATTGTAATGCACACGGGTGGGGGTCACTAGTCAATTTTTAAAAACATTTTTGGGACTCCCAAAACTCCTATTTTGTTTTTGCTAGAGTCGGGGAAGCTTTTACATTCTTTAGGGTTTTTTTGGTTGCTTCCTGTTTCCTTGTTGGGGTGATTTCCCTTCAGTTCCTTGAAATCTCTATGGGTGACCCATACATCAATACAAAGCTGACAGAGGTTTTCGCCTTACCCCCCAGAGTACTAAAAATAAGTGTTTTGCTATTGTGTTCCTTGTACAGAGATTCCTCCTCACTTCCTGCTTTGGTGACATTCAGGGCCGGATTAACTCTCTCTGCTGCCCCAAGGCCAGGTTCCTCAATGTGCCCCCCCCCTACCCGCCAACTCCCTCCCCCCTCC
>NW_017306574.1:958122-968358 GCF_000935625.1 Nanorana parkeri
TCCCCCCTCCCCCCAATGGAGAATGACAGACCTGCAGGCTGCATACAAGTGATCTCTGCAACATCACCGGGATCACTTGGACAAAACAAGCAGCGGCTTCCCTGCTGTACATTTAGTTCTGCTTGCCCAAAGCAGTGCTAAATGTAGAAAACAACTACCCGCCCGCCACCTGGAACTGCATGCCCCGGCATCGGGAGATAGAAATTCCACACCCCTGCTGCCCCTGTACTCCCTGCTGCCCCAAGGCCTGGCCTTGGTTGGCCTTGTGGGAAATCCGACCCTGGTGACATTGTGACACCATTGGGCAGAGTCACCCCTTGTACTAGTGATCATTATCGAGAAAGAAAGGGAGGGGAAATCCAAAATTCTAGAGTCGTCCCCAGAACAAGAGGTGAAGGGGAATCTTCCAATGGAAACACTGGTTCTGGGGACAACTGTCTAAGAGGGGAGTTCTCTTCTCTATAAAAGACTTTCACTAACTTTCCGTTGTGTGTCTGGGACAGGAAGTGAAAGGAAATTTGCCAATGTTAAATATACAGCAAAAAATAAATTGTCAGGGGTTTTAAACCGTTTCTTAATCTATCCAAAACTAAATAAAAAGTTGTGGCTACAAATACACTTTAGGCCTTTATTGCTGTGTGTCTCGTTGGGAAAATTGCACCTTGCATCCTGTCACGATGACAACATTGTCACTAGGATAGAAAGTAAGGGAGTATCTTCCAAATGGAACCAAAGACAACAAAAAAGACAAAGATTCTAACTTTCAACTCCGAAACTGACAACAAAAGCTGATTAAAGTTAGACTGTTATTAAAGAACGATTCCTGGCAAATGTCAAAAATTTTAAATAGGCCTCTGGAAGGTTTTAAAAATTATAAAGTAGCCTAGACTTCAATGTTCAACTTCAATCAGGAACTGCCCCTTGCAGTAGTTCTTTTTACCCACAAGATGTCCTCTGAGTGAAATGCTGCTAAGTATCAATCAACCCAGAAGACTACAAAGATACTATAAATGCGAGGCTTCATGGCCCTGCCTCTTGAATGGACAGCACCACAGCACCCTGCACTATATTCATGCAGAGAACAGCACTGACACCACAACATCATCTGAAGGACTACCCACCACTTGGAGAAAAGGACAAAGTCCATCACTGGATCAGGCTGAAGACTTTGGAAAAAGGTAAGCATGTGAATTAAAAAATTCATAACATACACCGAGAAGGGGATTCAAGGGGTAATGGATGGCGATCCACTGGTGAGGGCTGATCCCAGAGTTGGGCTTTAAGCTATTAAACTGAAAAAAGGTCAGATATGCCTTACCAGTCCACTCTTTCCAGAACCCTCAGTGTGTTCCAAAAACTCTGCTTGGATACCACTACTTTAGACATTCACTCTCTACAAGTTACTCTGCTCCCCACACAATGACTCACCACCTACATCTATCAAGAAATGGGAAGAATTATGAGCTTTTCCCTAGACCAAACTGATACAATTTTATTTTTGGCACACACATCTTCGGCACATTTGTTAGCAAATCCCAGAAATCTGGTAACAAAATTGTCTGAAAGTGGTACAGTAATCCTGCCATGTCATACAAAATGTACCCACAGGTATCCCCATTCGGCTGGAGATGTAACTCTGATATTGGTGCCCATACTCACATATTCTGGTCCTGCCCCGCACTGTTTTTTACTCTTTCTGGGATAACATCGGCTTGGGTATTGGCTCCACTACAAGTTCTGAAACTGATTTATACCTTTTATCAGCCTACGAATGTAAGATAGTGTAATATAAGTGCCATAAAGTATTACAACACTCTGGATTCCATCCGCATCCTTCTTCCTCATACATAACAAAACTTCCTGGTCTATAACAGTAAATATGCAATGTGCAACACATAACTGTAAAAAGAGCAGACTAAAATAGTAAATAACTACATCAAAATTGATTATTTCCCCTTTTTACATTCATGAGAGAGAGAAGATAATGCCATCAGAGGCTTGACTAAGGATGTTTGAAACTTAATTTGATTTCATGGTTCGATTATGGAAATGTATGGAGTTACTCCAAAGAAAACCACATTTGTTGTTAGAATTTTATTCGTTCGATACAAATTTTTCCCATCCTGCTCCTTTGATTTTTTTTCGCCACTATGGTCAATAACAAATTGGCAAATTGACCCCATTAGCTATTGAACTATTAATTAGTGAAAATTGAACAAATGATCCAACACATTTTTTCAAATTAATTTCTACTGGTGTATGTCCATCTTAACAATGGCACTACAATCCTAGATAATGTAACCTAATCCTGATATTAGATGAGAGCAAAGAGCATGCATCAGCCCTACATTTTGGGAGGGGGGGTTGTAGCTTTGCCTTAACACCCTGCCGATATTGAGTCCCCAGTAGCCTGCAGCCTTACATCGCCACTAATGAAATGTTGGCCATTAAATTGGACCTATGAGTCATACTTCACAGCAATCAATGGAGCATATGTCAGCATTATAATATACTATTATTATAAATGGAGGAGCATGCTCGGATCCATGCTGCTATAGATTTAATTTCTACCAGAATAAAAGACTGCTGACATTGAGGGAAATGTCTGTAATTGTAAGCTCCGGCAGCCATTTTGGAATTACCATTTTGGTATTTGCTGGATTAAGGTGATATCACTTTGGTGCGTGTACTTTGAAGTTCTGCCGGCTTCATTCATAAACACAATGTGACAATAGTGTTGCAATGTATTTGATTTAGGTCTTATAAGAAGATCAAAGGTTTGTCCTTTGACCTGCACATAATTTCACTTCCTTCAATTGTAAAGTAGTAAAACATCTGTTGACCCCTTATTAACCCTTACTTAACTGGAATTATCACATATTTACTCCTGTCAACCAATTGTTTGGGCTAATCTTGTTTGTGTTTTTATAAGGTTTATAAATGAATGTTTCTATCTACAAACATTTTATATGCTGCTACTTCGAGGTCTGAGCAGCTTGCAATCATTATGTCATCTATGAATTCTGCCTTATGTTAAAGTGTGCTAAATGAGAATGTGAGGGCATCTGTCTGATAGTTAAAGCAAAATGGAACTAGATGAAAATTGATCTTTTATTGGATAATGATCTGAAGCATACTAGATTTGAAAGGGGCAGTTCATGCAAAGGCACCTACAAACATTGTAAAACTGAAGGAATTTTGGAAAGATGATATAAAAAATTGTTGGGCAGTTGTACAAAATGCTTACAATAAGTCATTTCTGTTAAAGGGGCAATAACAGCTTCTGAGGCCCAGGGTGCACTTACTTTTTATCACAGTACACTATTACATCTATTGCATTTTTGTTAAATTAATGAAAAAAGGGCAAAATTTCCTTTTTGTAATGTAATGTAATGTTTTCCTGTTCAAAATATATTGCAAAGGTCAACAATTTCCTTGGGGTGTACTTACTTTTCCACATAGCTGTAGTATGCGTCTACCTTCCTGTTTGACATGACAACACAATGGATCTGCAGCTACAAATTTCAAAGCCTGCATTGTACATGGGTATGCCGCTAGGGAAGTCGGAAATGGAGAAAGATTTGGGGGTCATTGTAGACCACAAACTGAATAATAGATTACAGTGCCAGGTTGCTGTAAGCAAAGCTAGTAGAATCTTGTCCTGCATCAAGAAGGGAATGTTTTGCAGGGATAGGTCTATAATTTTGCCACTTTACACATCAATGGTTCGGCCCCACCTGGAGTATGCGGTGCATTTTTGGGCACCGGTCCACAGAAAGGATGTCCTTGAACTGGAGAAAGTCCAGCGGAGGGCGACCAAACTCATAAAGGGGATGTAGGACCAGAGCTATGAGACACGGCTACTAAATTTAAACATGTTTACGTTGGAAGTAAGGAGATTAAGGGGGGACATGATTTTCATGTACAAAATGTTCCATAGTCATAGCAACATTAGCAACAAACTCTTTGAGATTAATTCCGTAACAAAGACTAGAGGACACCACCTAAAACTGGTAGAAAAAAAGTTTGAACACAAGGGGCGAAGGGGGTTCTTCTCAGTTCGCGCGGTTAGGGTCTGGAACTCGCTGCCTCAATCGGTAATTTCCGCAATTAATCTGGAATAATTCAAGAGGCTTTTGGACGACTTCCAGAGAGACCGAAATGTACAAGGGTACAGGTACTCTTAAGAATGAGAACACTCATGGACATATACACACACACACACAACAGGTTGGACTTGATGGATTTATGTCTTTATTCAACCTCAAATACTATGTAACTATGTACAGCTGCATTTCACCTAGATCTACAGTAGTTTTTTTAAGCTGTCAATGCTTTCGGCTGATACTACTGACTACACAAGGGAATTCCACTTTTTTTTTCTGCAGTAGATATAGGCAAGAAGTCTTAAAGAAAAAAAAAAACGCTTTAACTAAGTTTAATCTTACCTCGTTATCACTGTGCGCTCCTGCGCCAAGAATCAGGAACTGCTCGTATGGCCGCAAAGGATCTAGGGGCAGGCGGGCGCATGTGCAGTACCGATTCTCGACCAGGAGACGAGCAGAGACGCAAGGTAAGTCTATGGACGCGTGCACCCGCATGTAGGGCCGGTGCAAGGATTTTTGCCTACACAGCCAAAGGTGCATTTTTGCGCCCCCCCCCACGCGCCATAGCCCAGTCCCAGCTTCCCTCACTCACAGTTTCACTCCGATCCCTGTAGCCACACGCGGTGCCTCTTGTAGTCGTCGCTGGGCAGGATCGCTGCATCGCGTCTCAGTGCTCAGCTTGTGGGAGGCGCTCATAATTCTGCCCTGCTAACATGAATGGGTTAAATCATGATCCGCAGCACACATACAGCACACACGTCCAGTACACTGCAGTAATAGATTTACAATTCTCCCCTGCTAACATGAATAGGTTAAATCATGATCCATAGTACATATACAGCACACACGTCCACTACACTGCAGTAATAGAGTTACAATTATCCCCTGCTAACATGAATGGGTTAAATAATCCATAGTATAACTACATGTTATGTACTATGGATATTTTAACCTATTCATGTTAGCAGGGGATAATTGTAAATTTATTGCTTTAGTGCAGTGGACGTGTGTAACGTACATGTACTACATATAGAGTATACACTGCAGACAATAGATTTACAATTATCCTCTGCTAACATGAATGGGTTAAATGATCCGTAGTACAACTACATGTTATGTACATATTATGCACTATGGATCATTTAATCCATTCATATTAGCAGAGGATAATTGTACAATTATCACCTGCTAATAATCATTAGTTCTTATTAGGGACCCCCCCCCTGCCCAAGTGATTATTACCATGAAATGAACTGTGGAAGAGCTATAGGATTCACAATATCATTTTATACAATGGTCACCTTTGGACATTTGTTTTACTTTACCTTGATATTATAATTTTTGTTTCTGTGGAATATGTTTAGACTCGTAGTTCACCAGACATTCTAACCCTGAGCTAAGTTATTTTATACTAACATGCAGCAACACATCACAAAGAATGAAGTTATTATTTCAGATCTTTAGCCATGCACTATGCCTCGGCTTTAGGTCTAGCGATGACATTCCGATTTTTCTAACATTAATTCACAGTAGGTTTCCAAAATTCGGAATTTGCTTTAAATTGGTGAATTTCAGATAAATTTGCTTGAGGCAAATTTTGGAGCTCACCCATAGTGCCCTGCGCAACTTTTATCCCTGGGAAGCAGCCTCACAGCAGTCAATAATAGAGTGGAGCTGGATTACTCAGCCATTCACTATAAAAGGTGTGTGTGTGTGTGTGTGTGTGTTGGGGGGGGTGAGAAAAACCATAGAGTTGGAAGACAGGGAGAGATGACTGATTACAAACTATGTTGAATTCTGTTAATTGCAGTGATGACCTCCTATGTTCACATGTCATAAATTAACCCCAAATGTCCTTTTTATGGATACTACAGTATTTATGCCAGCAACAAGTTTAATTACTAGCTGTTTGACAGTCAGCCCTTTTTTCCTTATGTTTAGTTTGTGGTTGATTTGATGGCAACAACCACTTTTTTGCTGCTAACCCATTCATAATAAAGCTACTAGTGCAAGATCTGGCCTATGGAGTGTCAGCAAGGGTGTCATGTTAACGTTGCTTGAGTCTTTTAATAAAAAGATTAGCAAGGGTGTCATGTTCCAGACATTGGATGAATCCGTGGGCACCTGTTACATATACAAAGGTGAGAAACATGAATATTTGCATGAAATGCAGAATTGCCCCCCCCCTTCCTTCCTTACTTGGGAGGGGTAAGCACCTAGTAAGAAGACCTGAACCCCCTGTGGACCTGCCCCAGATGAACCTGCCGCTGTAATGTGAATCCAGCCGTATGCGGCTTAGCAGGTGAGCCACACTCTCAGCCATGATTTGGAGTAGCACCACAAGTCAGAAGCAGAGAAAAATAACTTTCCCTGCTGCGCTGGAGAATGCATTAGTTACCCCAGATGGGAATGCCACTCACCTCCCTGCCTTCCACCTAATCCAATTGGCCCACTTTTCTGAGGGAACTAGTCCCAGTCATGCCACCATACAACCTCACCAGCGAGGCACCTTCATCGAGCAGTATAAGTGAGGGGAAAAAAAATACATAGCGCAAGCATCGGGGGCATTTTGACAAGTACTTGTCAAAATGCCCTGTTTTTTCCGCCCTCACCCTGCAGCGCCCTCAGGCGGCTGCCTGACTTAGCTTGCGGTAGCGCCGGGCCTGCCCGCATGCAGACACCGTTGGATCGGAGGGACAGAGGAGTCAGCGCTGGATCGGAGAGCCGCCGCAGCGCTGGAGGGACAGATGAAAACATCAGGAAAGAAGAAGATCGGAATAAGAGACATCATTTAAGGTAAGTGCTAACATTAACATGGGGGGGGGGGGAATTTGACTTTAATGTCACTTAAAGAGGAACTATTACTTTGCCTTGACTGGGCAAAGTGATGGGTTTTCTTTGGAGTCTATCTAAAGCCAAAATTATTATAGAGAAAAAAATGGTTAACACTCCCGTCAGGATTTTTTTTTTGTCATCTGTGTTCAATTGGGGAGATTTCTCTTTATTTCCTGTACACACAACAGGAAGTAAGAAAACAATTTACTTTCAACACCTATTCTGGTGGCAACTCAAAATGTTTAATTTTCCCTCATTTTCAGAGTCCCGGGAGACTCTATCCACAACTGAAAGCAAGTCTTGGCTTTAGAGACACTTTAAGGGATTAGCACCTACAACATGGTCCACAAATGTAACTAACATGACCAACTTGTCCAGGGCCGGTCATCGTCATCAATGTCCTCCCTATGTTCTGTTATTCTATACAGCTTGTTCTGTTATTCTACTCAGAGGAAAGATAAACCTGTATGCTTGTTTTAGACATTATTCACGTCTGTGCCAGCAATGTTATATTCCTTTATACCATAAATGAAACTTTATTCTTGTTTTATCATAGGAGAGCCTCGTTTCATGCAGATGAAGGTAAATTATATTTCCATTTATTATCTGTTGGTATTATATTGCTTTTATAGAGTTTTTATACCTTCATATATTAAAGTGACACTAAACTCAGGAGTTAAATCTTAAAAATACATTCAAGTATCTTAACTATTAACAACAATGTATCTTATTTGTGTATCACTCGGCTGTAGATCCTCAAATCATCTCTGAATTGGTGCTGACACTGTCCTTCCTTCTGGAGGGTGGCTACTTTTATTCCCCATGGTCCCTGTGTGTGTTGTAAAGTAGTCACCGCTCCAAGCTCACTCCTGTGATGGACTACAATCTCAATACAAATTAGTAAACCAAACATGAGATTGGAGTCCATCACAGGAGCGAGCTTGGAGTGGTGGCTACTTTACAACACACACAGGGACCATGGGGAACAAAAGTAGCCACTTTAAGATTATGGGGGTGGCTGCAGCGCAGGAGACACAGGCTGTCAATGAAGTGACTATACTATGGGGGGAATTTATCAAAGCAATTGCGAGTGTTTGAACTTGCATGGAAAATATTTGCACCAGATTTATGAAGCTAGTGTAATGTTGTTGATGAATGAGGTTTAATAGACTCCAGGAAAGAAGACTTCTAACTTCAGGCAAAAAGCTTAACTGTCGCTTCTTGAAGAAGTGGTCACGGGTGCTTTTTAAGTTGTGATTGTTTTCTTAGGTGATGCTCCAGTTTCATACAGCCCAGAACAAGTGCAGATGAAAACACGTGCAAAAAAGGTGCAAAAAAACCTGCAGTTGGAAAAGTAGTGCAAGTTCTGAAGAAAACAGGGGCACATGTTAAAAGACAGATTTGCACATTTAAAAAAATGATCTAAGAGGCTAAAATTGTCGCAAGTGCTTTGATAAATTTCCCCCAATGTCTTCTATTGATGGGAGTCTCTATTTGGAATTTTTAGGGACTGACAGGGATGCTTTAAAGCAGGGGTGGCAAACTCTGGCCCTCCAGCTGTGGTGAAACTACAAATCCCATGATGCATCTGCCTCTGCGAGTCGTGCCCGTGGCTGTGAGAATCTTGCAATGCCTCACACAACAGCTGGAGGGCCGGAGTTTGCCACCCCTGCTTTAAAGCATATCTATACCCGATGGATATGGATAGTTTTGGATAGAGTGGGGGAGAGATTGGATTCCTTTACTTCTTGCAAAAAAGGTTGTCCCCAGGACAGGAAGTGAGGGGAAATCTCTCTAACAGCAACACTGTTAGAATACACATGACTGTGTTTATAGCAATAACTCCTGCAGTATACAATTTCGGTCACCAGATGGCAGTGTTCTGTTATATCTATGGGATACACTGAGTGGCCAGTTTATTATGACCACCTGACGTTTGTAGGCAAATTAGCTATAATTTTGTGCTGAAGTTGCTAGAGGGCCAGACCATTATAAATAGGGAAGCAGGTTGTTTACCACGACAGTAGAAGTGATTTGTTTCTGAAGATACGGGGAAACAACGCGATATAACAGCCTTTGAACGTGGGATGATTGTTGGCGCTCGGAGCCATGGAGCGAGTATCAGCAAAACAGCAGAATTCGTTAAATGTTCAAGAGCAGCTGTTGTTAAAGTGTTTACAGACTGGACTGTCAGCGGAAAATCTGGGTCTGATCGTGCGAATTGTGGCCGTCAGCGACTAGTCAATGTTAGGGCAGAACAGAGAGTGGCAAGACTGGTACAAGACAACAGAAGGGCAACAGTGCCGTGTCAGATTCCTCGCATCACCTTTCACCATCTCGTGGAGTCACGAGGCGGCCCAGCGAAGTACTGATGGGGGGGTCATAATAATCTGGCCACTCAGTGTACTCTGTTGTATTGAATAAGGTAGAGAATAAAGCTGTGGCTTCCTTCCTGTTTTCCAAGCCATGTTCTGCATGCATATCAGACTGTGTGCTTGTGTTTCTCTGTGAGGTTGTGCAAGAAGTTCCAACAAACACAGACCAAAATAAACATTTTTTTTTTTTTTTAAATTAAGTAAGGGAATGCTAGAACCACTGTTGGCTTTTTGTTGGCGTCTGTTTCCCTGTTTTAGATCTTCCTTCCCTTCCTGTCCAGTATAACTCTGTCCCTAGAACAAAAATTGAGGGGAAATCTCGGAGCCCCGGATCGCGGTTCTATCCAAAATGAAAAGTTTAAGATGCAGATACATGTTAAAGTTCATGTTTCTGACCATAAATGACAATATATAGGGTGTAACATGAAACATGGTCAGAACTGGCACTTTAAGAAGGTCAACAATGGCAGCTGCCCAAGGGCCGTACTGTGTGGATCTGCCAGGAGCATGAACAGATCAGTATAAAAGTTTGGGTGGGTACTGGGCGGTTAAACCCAAAACCAAAAATGTAATAGATTGCATGTTACCAGTCCTTATATACGGTGGCTGCATTCGTTTTCTTTTATTCATGCTTTTTCTTTCTAGATTTTCAACTGGTAATCCAGTTTAGAGAGAGAGCGAGGAGGAGAGGTCAGCGGTGGGGGAAATGCTGATCTCTCCTCCTTTGCCGTACCAATAGCCGCTGTGCCGGTGTTCTTGGTCCCGGGAACGCAACGGGGACAGCGGTGCCTGGGATAACTGGCAGTGCCACAGAGGGGGGGGGGGGGGGGCAGCGGGGGGGGGGGCCCGCACCGATCGTTGCAAAATACAAGCGATCCACCGGCTCTACAGCCGGCGGATCGCTTGTATGTTAACAGGCA
>NW_017306574.1:968398-1013387 GCF_000935625.1 Nanorana parkeri
GGGGGGGGGGGGGGGGGGGAGCAGAGGGGGGCCACACTTTACGCAGTCATCCAAGCGATCGGCTGGCTGTAAAGCCGGCCGAACGCTTGTATGGAACAGCCGGTAACAGCTGTTTATATTCCCGGCGGGATTCTGCTCGCGCGCGCCGAGAAAAAAAAATCACGTACATGTACGTCCATCCTCCCGTTTTTTTACAATGGGCGGACGGCAAGGGGTTAAAGTGACATTAAACCCTCAGATTTTTTAACATAAACCAATACTGTAATGTGCGCCTTACTGTAATCCATGGTAGTTTCCTTTCTCTTTGCTGCTCTTCCTTTTAAATCCTCATGTCTTCTCATGCTTGGTGCCTCTTCCTGTAGTGCTGGCTTAGGCTGCAAACCTACACACAGACACCGTGTATCCATTTCAGAGACAAGGCAGTCTGCTGCAAAACAAGTTCTGCCCAGCATGAGAACACATGAGGATTTAAAAGGAAGAGCAGCAAAGAGAAGGGAAACAACCATGGATTACAGTAAGGCACACATTACAGTATTGGTTTATGTTACAAAGTCTGAGGGTTTAATGTCACTTTAAGGGAAACAGGATATCAGAAATTATATAAAATTAGTCCCTCTTCCTGAACCAGGTCAGTAAGTGCTGGAAATACACTTGTGGAAAAAACATAAACATGCAATACAAATCTTGAAAAGCTAAAGAATTATTTTTTTTCACAGGAAATATTCTAGGTTTTCCCTTTGACTACGTACGCGGCCCTTATATAAATATAGAACAATTATTTCCTAATCTTCGACGAAGAAGTGACCATGTGACGGTTACATTTCCTGGTAAAGGCACATTTACCACATTTCCTGGTAAAGCCAAAATCACATTTCGCAATACTGGAAAAGCTCGTCAACTGTTATGCCTGATGATGTAATAATCTTATGAAAAATAATAATAACATTAATATTGTAATAATAATATTATTGATATTAATAATGTAATAATATTAATTGTTTTCTTTTTGTCATTTCAGAAACAGAGAAGAAGGGGACAGAGGTAGGCTAAAGCTTTGTGGCTGACACATTTTTTCACACCCTGCATTCTTCCATTCCTATGAACAATAGGTCGCTGAGCACTGCATGGGGCGCCCCCCGTTTTGTACGTTTACTAACCAACTTTAAAAAAAACAAAAAAGCCAAAAACTCACAGCTCCACCAGACTGCAGATCAATATAGACTTCGGGTGTGGGTGCAGCGTGCTCCCACTCGGCAAGCAATATCTCTCCAATCAGCCGCACGAAACCGAGGGCCATAAGAATCCAACTTTATTGTTTGTTATGTAAATTCCATGCAAAGTTCAAAATACAAAATATACACCATCATAGTATCTCTCCCACTCCAACGTCTCTCATGCGTTTTACCACCTGGGCTTAATCATAGAGCTATGATTCATCTAGTATTAAAGGAGAACTATGAGGTAAGTGATATATAGATATATATAGATAGCTCTATAGATCGGGAAGTGAGTGAACATATAGGAATAAAGCTGCAGGCTAGGGGACCTTGCGGTCCGTGGAGTGGTCGGTGTGGCTACGCATTTTGAGGCTCTGTACCTCTTTGTCAAGCCAGAAGTAGTTCTGAGAGTGCACAATCTCAGAACTACTTCTGGCTTGACAAAGAGGTGAGCGTCCCACTACACGCACAGTGTACTTCGCCTCAACTGGTCATCCGGCCACAAGATTCACCTTCCAAAATCCATGGACTGAACAGAAGCCCCACAGCCCGGAGCTCACTCCCACACAGACCAGCCACAGATTCCGCCCTGCGAGCCGTGCTGACAATTAACGGCAAGATACCACCTCGTCCGTCCAAAAGTGAGTCTGCATCAATAGTTACACTATATCTTTTAACTGTTAAACACCCAGTATTCCAGGGTTGTAGCGCTCCTTCTTTCGTTGTTGAACACATAACGCCGCTCACTTCGCGATCCTCTCCCTGCAGAGAGAGTGGTGACTGTCAGTCACCGCTCCCCACAGGGATCCCCCCCCCTTTCCGATGCTCCAGTGTTGACTGGAGGAACGGACATGGGAGGGAGCGGGCAGACCCGCTGTCAATCAGCCAGATTGGTGGATCTCAACAGTATTGGCGGAATCCGTCCCGGCTGCGGCGCTCTCAGTATATAGCTCGCTAAATACTGAGCTTTGGGTCACGGGAGAAGGTTAGTATATGTCCTCTCGTGATCCTAAAGAGAACTATGGGATAAAAAGGTTACCCCATAGTTCTCTTTTAAGCCCAGGTGGTGAAATGCATGAGGCTTTGGAGTGGAAGAGATACTATCTTGGTGCATACCTTGTATTTTGAACTTTGCATGGAATTTACAACAATAAAGTAGGATTTTTATGGACCTCGGTTTCGTGCAGCTGAGTGGAGAGATCTTGTTAACCAACTTTGTTGCAGTTTCCTACCTGTTTCTGTTCTGAAGAAAAGGCTGTTTGTTGCAGATTGTGCTTTCCAGACTGATCCTTCAATGGGAGGGGCTGGCCGACTTTCTGTGTTGTAATGAGGAAAGGCGCAGTGACGGCGTCCCTTTAACAGTCATTTAGAAGTAATTAACCCTTAGGGAATATCTCACCAAAAATAACATTCCTATTGCAAGGGATGCCCAAATTTTTACTCGCATCTTAGTGCGAACTTATAGAAAATTCGGTCAGCCAATCACAGAAGAAGTGGCATTTCTGGGGGCGTTCTGTACACCAACTGTGTAGGAAATGCCTCCAGGACGTCATGTGCACATGTAATGACGTACGCCCCAGGTGACACCCGGCAGCCGCAATGGGTGACACTCAGCCTGGCGAGGCCTCTGGAGGTGGACACAGTTATTTGAAACTACAGGAAGTTTTGGATGTTGGGGACTGTAGGCGATATGGGACACCGGAGAGGAGGACATGCATTAGGATTTATTTAGACACTGACAGGGTCTCTTTGAAGCATGCATGAGAACAGCACGTACATTAGAACTGTAGCTCATTCTGTCCTCAACCGCTTCTCACAGCCTTCAGTTTGAGCAGACCAAGTTAAAGGAAACCTGTACTGAGGAATGCTACTTGTCTGGCTGCTTCTGCCCTCAATACTTTGGGTCAGTTAAAGAGAAACCCCAGGAATGCATAAAATTAACCATTGCAGTGGGGCCACCCATGTATTACGAGGCTCAAGTGCTCCATTTGGTCTAGGAGCTCAAATAAAAGAATTATACTCTCCCCATCCTCGATCCCACCTGGTTCCCCCAGTCTCTTCTCCCCCGGCTCCAATGGTCTAAGCCCTACCGACAGTCAGATCGGAGGGGGAGAGAGACATGGGCGGTCACCGCTGCAGGACAGAGGATCAGGCGAGTGTATCTTCTGTATTCTGGCCCCTAGGGAAAAAATAAGCAGTTAACCCTTGCAGTGCGGGGGTAGCCCCACCGCGAGGGTTAACTTTTTGCATACCCGGAGTTTTTCTTTAACTAGAACCAACATGGATTAGGTGAAGTCAAACAGAGTGAAAAACTCCTGATCCGCATTCTTCTCACGGGTCAAAAAAGAATCACACGCTTGGCAATTCCAATCACACTGATACCTCATAAAATCAATATTGTGGGGAAGTTATGTGCAAAAAAAGAAAAACTGCATCCTTGAAGGAAGAAACTAGATAACATTGTAAAGCTGAAGTACAGGAAGATCTGGATTCTTAAAGGAGAACTATGGGGTCAGGGCTTTTCCACATAGTTCTCCTAAGGGTAACGGGAGAACACAAACTAGCGTCCTCCCATCACCCAAAGCTCAGTATACCGTGAGCTACAGCTCGCGGGATACTGAGACGCCGCAGCTGGGACTGATCTCGACAATGCTGTCTAGATCCACCCAGCTCCGTGATTGAGAGCTGGCTCTGCCTATCCAGAGGCAGAGCCAGCTGTACCCGCCCCCTCCCCTGTCCGTTCCGCCAGTCAGCGCTGGAGGATAGGAACAGGGAGGGGGGAATCCCTGCAGGGAGCCGTGAGTGAGAGTCACGTCTCTCTGCAGGGATAGATCGAGAAGTGAGCGAGCGGCGGTATGTGTTCCCTCACTTCACGATCTACTAAGCCTACCTGTGACAGTTTTATTGTCACAGGTCGGCTCAGATTATGAGGCTAAGTGAAAATCACTCGCCTCATAATTCTCCTTTAAAGAATAAGTCGATTTTCAGGTGTAGCGCTCACCCCCCGAAGGAGCCGCTGAATAACCGGGTGTTTCTATCCCCCTACACCAATGTACCGCCCAAATGTGGATCCACAGCACACCAACACACCTTTGAACAGTTTTATAGCAGATTTAATAATAACACAACATATGAAAGCAACTATGGCAATAGTATACCCAACAATCACACGAAAGGATATTAAGCAGCAGGCTAAGGCACTCTGCAACACAGTAGCTGCAGCTATCTGCTGTCAGCACTGATGTATGCGAGGCCAATTGTCTTTAAATGTCCTCTCTGTAATGGGGTGTATGTCCCTTTAAGGTTTCCCTTTGGCAATGCCCAACCCTTCCTAGACTACTGGCCAGTAGTGGTGTCCTAAGCTAGCCGGCGTTGGGGCCCTTACTGTAGTGCAGGTATGAACAGCAAACAGGTTGTCAATGTGGCCAAAGGCCTCTCACCAATCCTCAGGTCAGTTGGAAAAAAAATGAAGACTGATAGCAGAAGCTGGACGTCCTCTCTCTTCAGCTCAGGCTCAGTAGGGGAAGTCATCTGGGTCACTGGTAGGAGGTTTTCACTCATCCAGGATGTTTGCAGTCATCTCGGTTGGCTCCGTCTGGCTCTCTCTCTCTCTCTCTCTCTCTCTCTCTCTCTCTCTGCTGGGCTGGCTGGATCACTCCGGCAGCTGGTTCAGCCGTGCATAGGGTTGCCACCCGTACGGGTTTCACCCGGACAGTCCGGGATTTGAATCCAGTGCCCGGGAATCACCACACCTGATTCCCGTACACTGTATTCAAACCGGATCGTGGCTCTCTAAGTAAGCTGAACATACCCCCGGCCATGTCAGTTGCCGCTCTTGCTGTCGGCTCCTCTCACGGTGTCTAATCGCCCCTTCCTCTCCTCTGACTGCAGCAGTGCTGAGAGGATCTCGGAATCCTCAGCATTTAACCCTTCTGAGCTTGTTGAGTTCCTGTGCCTCCATCTCCTTCCTCCTATGTCACTTTAGGACCCAGTAGTGATGTAGGAACCTACGAGAAGTCCCATTGAGTGCAGCGGGAGAAACAGCGATTTCCCACTGCGATTCCACTTGTGCAACTGAACACAATAAAATAGCCGCGTGTCGCAAAAAAAGGTACATGTACCTTTTTTTGTGATTGCACGCAGATGTAACCCCATTGAAGTCAACGGGGCCGCGCGGCAATCGCTGTCTGCAATTGTGCACGATGCGCGTCCCGGATCCCCCAGGTCTGCACTCAATGACATTATTGCACCTAATCAGTGCAGGATCAGCATGCACATAATAAGGATGGAACGTGGGCACTGGTAGAAGTACCCACCCACATTGGAGCCCTGAAAATTGGAGGACTGTCATGGGACTGCAAATTATGGTGAGCAGCACCATCCCTATAAAGAGGCAGCCTGAGGCTGTTGCCTTAGGCGATGTCTCTTAGGGTCACGTGGGGTGGGGAATGGCAATGGCATATTATTTACTGGGTGCCTGCTGCCCCCTTTTTGACCAGAGGTTGCTAAGAGCTGGGTGGAAGGAGGTGCATACAGCTCTTAGCAACCTGAGACACTTTGGCCGCCGTCCCGGCCAGCTCTTGGCAACCAGTGATGTCACTGGTTGCCAGGAGCTGGACGGGACAACAATGGCCAGAGCGTCAATGTCACTCCTGCACACCTGGGCGGCAATGTCACTCTCCACCAGCAAATCCTAAGCTCAGTATAGAGCAAGCTACAGCTCGCGGTATACTGAGACGCCGCAGCCGGGATAGATCCCGGCAGTACTGTTGAGATCCACCTAGCTGCGTGAGTGACAGCTGGCTCTTCCACCCAGCCATAGATTGGCTGAATACCATTGGCACAGCATTCTGGTCACTAGATGGAGCCAAGGAGAATAATTCCTATACTCCTCAGCTCCATCTAGTGGCCAGAACGCCACGAGAATGGTATTTGGTCAGCGTATGGCTGGACGCATGATTTGCAAAAAAAAGTTTGAGTTCGCTATACTTACTTGCCCCCCACCCCATGTGCACCCTGCAATGTAAAATAGCTAACTCTCCATTCCAGTGTTCTTCAATGTATGGACCAGTCTCATGCTGCACGGCCTTTCTAGTGAAAGTGTTCCTCGCCGGCTCCTCTCTGTAATGCCAACATACGCTGCGGCCCGATGGAGCAGCCCACCCATAGGAATGAACGGGACCGAGGTGTGCGTGCACGCTACACAGAGGAACTGGTTGGAGTATTTTTGAATGAGAGGGCCGCACAGTCAAGATCACCGGAATGTTTTATATGGTTATAAAACTGAATTTTGTGTCGTTTTATTAACATCTAGAACACGTTTCTTCTCCGTCATTTCCAGGCTCCGCCTGCCGAGGAACAGGCGAAAATGAATGAATTGCACTACGCAACCATCGACTTTGGATTCACCGAGTCAAAGAAGGTTGCCAACACAGCGGAAACCACGGCGTACGCCATAATAAGGACAGACGGCAAAGATGACACGGATGATTATGACGTGGTGTTAATTCGGTAAAATCCCGGAAAACCAAAAATCCAGCCGCCATCTAACTTTTTAAACTTAATTTTGGAAGAAATAGATTTCCCGTCTCTGACTGGACTGGCTCCTGAATTCTACAGATACTCATCCAGGTGTACAGAATGAAATGGAAGAAGCTCATTGCGGATCTTTAAAATGTGTCTTCAACATAAAAGAAGACGTTCTGTTATGCGCACTTGTGAATCAGCAGACAGCAAGTCCTTCATAGCAGTCAGGGGAGCCGGTATATATAGTTGGGAGTAGTCTGCATGCTCTGGGTATTTGCCCCTAAGGCCTTGATCGCACTATGCGATTTGGGATTCCAGTGGCAGGATCCTATAAATTCCTGCAGCAGGAATCTCAAATATCCTTCTTAGATGCGGCTGCTGTCACCCGTTCAAGTTAATGACTGGTTGACAGTGGCCGCAGCTGTTAGAGGCATTCTGCATGTAATTATATATCATATGACTACATGCGGTTTCTAACAGATCGTTGTCCCTGGATACAGGAAAGATTTCATCTATTCTAAACCGCATGTAATCATATCACAGATGTGGCCGCTGTCACCAATCCACATGTATGTGATATGATTGCATGCGGTTTAGAATAGATCAAATCCATTCTGTTTCCAGGGACAGCGATCTATTCCAAACCGCATGTCATCATATGATATATAATTACATGCGGACTGGCTCTTACAGAGACGGCCCCTGTCAACCAGTCATTAACTTGAACAGGTGACAGAGGCCGCATCTAAACAGGAGATTTGGGATTCCTGCCGATTGGAATCTATTGACAAGCTTTATATGCCGCTACACTTGTGAGTAGCCCCTTTGTTTTTTTTAAGCTAATTTAATAAATAATCAGTACAGGGTGGGCGCTCTGTTTTCTTGCAAAATTACAATGTAGAGTCTGATCCCTGGGGTGGGGGGCGACGACGACTGAGGAAATGCTTCCTCCATCCCGCACCGATCCTCCAGCGCTGACTGGCGGAACGGACGGGGGAGGGGGCGGGTACAGCTGGCTCTGCCTGTAGATAGGCAGAGCCAGCTGTCACTCACTCAGCTGGGCATATCCAGACATAATTTTCGGGATCCGTTTCAGTATACCGCGAGCTGTAGCTCACGATATATAGAGCTTAGGGTGACGGGAGGACGCTAGATTGTGTCCTCCCATTACCCTTAGGAGAACTATGGGGAAAAGCCCTAACCCCATACTTCTCCTTTAAGGACTGCATATTAATATATAAAAGTTACAACTATTTGGGACAAACAATATACTGTTGCTGTATGCTACAATAAAACTCCACCGCCTAGCATTGGTTTTCCCCTGACTTTCGTTTATAAAATGCATAAAAAATTAGTTTTGTTACAGTAACACCAAAAAAAGCTTCTCTTTGTCCTAAAAATGAGAACAATACACAAACTGCGTCAGTGGCACGAACAATGAGAACTTTATTTTTAACAGTTTTCCTTTCAGAGAAATGACAGTAATCTCTTTTGTTTTTTAAAGAAATACGTTTAAAAATATCTCGACCACAAAATGTCACATGACTATGAATAGAGTCTTTTTTTTAATATTTCGCCCTTTTAAAAAATATATTTTAATAAAACTCAAAACAGCATTCTTCCTCCTCTTTTTTGCGCTAGGCTGATGGGGCACTGAGTTAAAGAAGAACTCCGGGCAAATTGTAAGTTAACCCTTGCAGTGGCACTGCAAGGGTTAAGTGTTTTTTTTGGTGTAGGATCTAAAATAGAATCCTCTGTCCCGCTCAACTCTCTCGCCTTCTACTCCAGCTGCGGAATGTCCCTCAGCATCCTCCTCACATCCAATGCAAGTCAATGGACCCCCCCACAAGGGTTAATGTTTAACATGCCCGGAGTTCTTCTTTGAACATGCGTGTAGCTGCTCACCGAAAACAAAGTCTGACCGCACACCGCAAACTTTGCTGTAGAATGTATTCAGCACACAGGTACACATCGTACCGCTATGTATCCTCTTCACGCTAACATGTTTCAGCCAATACTGGGCTTAATTATTATAATACAGGATTTATATAGCGCCAACAGTTTGCGCAGCGCTTTACAATATAAGAAAGACATTACAACCACAATACAATTCAGGACAAGATAGTAAGGAGGGCCCTGCCACTGAATCTCAAAGGGAGGGGCAATTGATACATGAGGAGGTAGCTGTGGGGGTAAAGAGTTCCAGAGAATGGGAGAGACTCGAGAGAAGTCCTGGAGGCGAGCATGGGAGGAGTTGACGAGAGAGCTGGAAAGCAGAAGGTCTTTTGAAGAGCAGAGGGGGGATGGTTAGGATGATACTTTGAGACAAGGTTTGAGATATAGCCGGGGCCAGAGTTGTGGATGGCTTTGTAAGTGGTTGTTAATATTTTGAATTTTATCCTTTGGGCGAGTGGAAGCCAGTGGAGGGATTGGCAGAGAGGGGTGGGGTGTGATGGAAGCCAGTGGAGGGATTGAGAGAGGGGGTGATGGAAGCCAGTGGAGGGATTGACAGAGGGGGGCGGGGAGGATGGAAGCCAGATTGACAGACGGGGGTTGCAGACACTGAGCGGTTGGTTAGGTGGATGAGTCTAGCAGCTGCATTCATGATGACTGAAGGGGGGAGGAGCCTGTGTAGAGGTCGGCCAATGAGGAGGGAGTTGCAACAGTCAAGACGAGAGATAACAAGCAAGTGGATGAGTAATTTTGCGGTTTCGTTGGTGAGGAAGGGGCGTATTTTGGAGACGTTACGAAGGTGATATTCTCTAATCATAGAGAACGTGCAGATGACCGCACTGACTATATCTCCCATGAAGGAACTTTCATTCGAAAAAGAAAAATCAGGAATCTATAGGCAAAGGGAAAGTAACATTAAAATCTGGAGAAAAGAAGTGAGAAAGCATCTGAAAAAAATCTTTGGCATATATGTAGTAAACCCCGGGTGCTTTTTCACCCTTTAAATGTCATGACATTTGGCATTTGTCCTTGGCCGTTAAAGTTTACGAGGTCTGGCTCAAAAACAACCCCACAGGCCGCCGCCGCCGCCATGGAGGAGCAAATTTGCTCAAAAATTTCTAACAATTTAGCAAAAGTTGACTGTTTTGACTAAATGAGAGTTGAGTCCACGGGAAAGGCAAAATGAAGGTGGTTTCTGTTTTTTTAAAGCCCATTTCCACGTTTTGTAAATGATTTACATTTATTGTGGCAATGTAGAGGTGCCGTGATGATGTATATGTCTGCACATTTTCATGACTCACATTGCTGCTTTTTATATATTAACTTTTTAGTAGGCCGAGTCCTAGGGTTGCCACCTGTCCAGGATTCAACCGGACAGTTCGGGTTTTGAATGCTGTGTTCGGGTTTCATGGCAGCAGAAACCCGGACACAAGATGTCACGCACACAGGAGAAACCAAAATTAAGATAGGGGCCACCGGCCCCCCACTGAAAATAGTCTCAACTGTGATATTTACATATGAAAAAGCCGCAACTCATTCTTCCAAGAAAATTTCCGTGTGTCGCTAGAGTGTTCGGGTTTCGATGGAAGAAAAGGTGGCAACCCTACCGAGTCCTACAAATTGAACCTTTTCTCCACAGGAAAATCAGACTCAGATCGTAAAGCAGCTGACCCCCTCCCTTTGATTCAATGTAGCAAGATCACTGCACACCTGCTCTGCCTTATACCAATAAACTGCCCGGGGAAGGCAGGGGTGGGGGGTGGGTTGCCACCATGAATATTAATGAGAGAGAGCTCAGAGAGAAAGTGTTAATTTACACAGACTGCTTGCAAAGCACAGAGGTGGTCATTTCAAAATGAGCCATGAGGAGATGAAGAGGACAAAAAACAAGTACGTGTCTGTGTTCATATACAGCAACTGCATACGTCTGCTTCATGTAAACTAGCTGTACATTGCTGGCATAAGTTGTTTTTTTAAATAATTCCACAAAGGTGGAAATGTGCAGTAATAAGGATTCAGTTGGCTTTACATGGCTCCTGGGTATCCTTTCCTTATTTTAAGATATATTTACATTTTTTCAAATGAAAATAAAATACACAAATATTTTTTTTTAAAACACAAATGTATCCTTGTTCGCTGTATCTTTAGTTTTTGTCCCTTCACCGATCCAAGTCAATATTGTTTTTGAGCCGGTTTTGAGCCAACAAAGCGGACGAGACACCCCACCCCTAAATATACCGTGGCAACAACGAAAACTGAGGAGCATGGGGCTTTTAAGGTGTCACTCTAGGCATGAAATACACACTTTATTTAAAAACAAATCACATCTTTATTAAAAATTGTTAATTAATTACATCTATATAAAACATACAAACAATACACTGACTGACAATCATTATGGTGTCACCCCCTCTGAAAAGTCAGGCACACGGTCATGGACCGAGAGCCCGACAGTTGCAGGAGAGAGGAGGGGACCCGGCGGCATACCTCATCCTGTCAGGTGAACGTCCCCTCCTCTCTCTGCCAGCTCCCATCACCAAGATGGTATTCGCTATTGTTGGTATTTTCTAATGTCATTAGGTTTAGGTGATAAACCATCACTTTGTTTTATCCTGATTGATAAACTGCAGGCTGGTGCCAGGATGGAATCTATTGTTCTCCTGAAGTGAAAGGACCTTGTCCTGTGTTTCATTGATATACTTTCCTCCTGGGACTTGAAATGTTTAAAGGAGAACTATGGGGTCAGGGCTTTTCCCCATAGTTCTCCTTAGGGTAACGGGAGGACACAAACTAGCGTCCTCCCGTCACCCTAAGCTCAGTACACTGCGAGCTACAGCTCACGGTATACTGAGACGCCGCAGCCGGAGCGGATCCCGACATCGATGTTGAGATCCGCCCAGCTGCGTGAGTGACAGCTGGCTCTGCCTATCTAGAGGCAGAGCCAGCTGTACCCGCCCCCTCCCCCGTCCGTTCCGCCAGTCAGCGCTGGCGGAGCAGGGAGGGGGGGATTCCAGCCCCTCCCCTGTCACGGCAGAGAGCTGTGACAGGATTGAGAGGTGAGCGAACGCTGGTACAGTATATGTTCGCTCACCTCCCGATCTACTGAGCCGAGCTGTGACAGTCTCATTGTCACAGGTCGTCTAGAACTATGAGGTGAGAGAAAAGCACTCAGCTCATAGTTCTCCTTTAACATTCTTGTGCAGGGGCAGAAGGTGTTGTGTATATATACCGTGCTGTGTGTCAATAAAGTCAGCTCTTGGTTTTTACTCTAACAGACTAGTCCTGCCTGGTTATTAGGGGAAGGTTTGGGCTGTAATTATGATTTTCCGGTTCCAGAGTGGATGAAGCTGATTTCGGACGGATGTACCCAGTCGGGTTACCAGGCGGTCCGTCACCGGCACAATTTACAGGTATTTGTTGATTCAATGCAGTTTTTTCTAGGGATGCACTGAAATGAAATTTTTAGACTGAAACTGAAATCTAAAAAAATGCGTCAAAACTAAGAATGGCTTTTTTTGCAACATTTTAAAATAATTTTTCAATGATTTTATTTTTATTTATTTTTCATTTTCCTGTTGGGGGCTTTGGGGAAAGATCACATCTAAACAGACCCCTTATATTTCCCTTCTAAAATCGAAAAAGAGATTGAGAACACAGAGTCCTCAATCTCTTTTTCTGCAGCCCCTGTTATGAATGTACAGGAAGCCTCTATACTGAGTGCAGTATAGAGGCTTCCTGTCATAAACTTGAGGAGATAGTATCAGTTAATATGTCCACAATCATGAATGAACAAGAAGTGGGGATACAGTATGCATACTATGTCCAGTTATTTACAAATACTCAACAATCAGTCCTGTTCGCTGAATGTTTGTACTCTGTTCTCCATCCTGACTCAACTGTTACAGGAGGCCGAGCGGGACGCTGCGGGAGGAGAGATCGGCCAACTGTGACATCTGACAGCTGTCTCCTCCCCGCTCGGCCCCCTGACAGCTTCTCTTCTCCACGCTGGGCGCTGGTCTGTGCACCCTGTGATCCCGGCTTCCTCTGCTCTGCTGACACAGGAGGAAGAGAGTATTGGGGTTCAGAGGGGGACACATATCGGCGCCCAGCAGAGAGGAGAGAAGCTAGGGATGCACTGAATTTTTTGCCACATTTTTGACCGTTTTGGTACATTTGGCATTTTGCCCATAGTATCACTTTCGGCTGAAATGTTTTGGAGGCCAAAATTTTGGTGCGTCCCTAGTTTTTGCTTTTAGATTTAGTAGGAATGGTGTAAGTGTGTGTGTGCTAATAATGATTTTAGTGTATTTTTACACAATATATTGTTTTGAAAAACAATTGCAGGACATGCAAAATCTGTGGCCATCAGCACCATAATTTAATTGCACGGGTCCTGCGCCTTTATAAAATGTATGGGGGGGGAGGGGGGGGGGAGGGGTAGTTAAAAAAACATTAAAAGCTGCAAGTAAAAAAGTATGAAACTTGATTTAAAAAAAAAGTGAGAAATAGCAAAAAAATGGTCTGGCCACAGAGAGCCTGGCAGCAAAAGGATAATAGCTGTTTATTACTTATGGGCGAGACTTTATTATTGTCTGTGCTTTCATAGTTATTACAATTGGTTAGACGTCAGCATGATAAGACTGAAGCATCAAAAACACTCCGGGATTCCCAAGGGACGGGTTCTACAATTGTAAACAAAAGATGACAATGTGCAAATTGATTTACAATGCTATCATCTAGTGTTATTGTTAGAAAAAGTCCTCAAAACCACTTACAAATACTCCTTCTGTGGAGGGGGAATACTCCAAGTAAATATTTACAGCAATGCAAAACAAACTTCAAGGGGAATACTACTTTTTTGGAGGTGGGTACAGTATCAGAAGCAGCTTTGACCTCATGCTCTGTCTTTGTTGCTGTAGTTCGCCTATATTGAATGAATATTTTGTGAGTGAGGCTGATTTAAAGGGGGGAGCAAAAGGTCCAGAGTGCAGTGGAGTGCACCAGGGGTGAGAGGCATCACAAGTGGGTTGTACCCCGCACCGGGTGACACCATCAGAGGGAGGGGACACCAAAATGATTGGCAGTCATTTTGGTGTCACCCTCTCTAAAAAGTCGGGCACACGATCATGGACCGAGAGCCCGACAGCTGCACAAGAGAGAGGAGGGGACCCGGCAGCATAACTTTTCTCACTGGGTGAAGATGGCCGATGGCAGTTAAGTGCACGTGACGGCATTACGCGCGTTCATGATGACGTCACGTGCATGCGCGATGATGTAATGCACGTGAGCGATGATGTCCCAGCAGGTGACACCCGGTGGCCACAGCGTGTGAAACCACGTATGAGGATGACAGGGACAGGCAGGTACAAAGCCAAGACATGTGAAATTACTCGGTTGGGAGCGCAGGTTGGCATTAAGAGTCACTCTGATTTGTGGTTCATCATTAAAAAGGATACTACCCATTCAGGGCAAAGGGACAGTGTCTGCTAATAGCACACGTGACCACTAATGCATTACTTCTCTGCCTCTTCATGCCTCTGGAGCCCAGAGGCATATCAGCTACAAAATGCACCTATAGCATCCCACACAGATCCTGGCAACCAGTGACATCACTGGTTGCCAGGAGCCAGGTGGGATGCCTGCCTGAGTGAAAAAAAAGTCAGCTGTCTCCATGGGTTGGCGAACTTTTGTTGACTTTTTTTGACCCACGGAGTGGTGCCCCTTCTTCAACTGGCATGCAGGGCATGTGACATATGTGCCATTCCCTGGATACGCCACACCACTGCCTCTGTTGCTAAAACCCTCCCACTGTGATCTGCAGTGCCTGGGAGGGGGAGCGTGTGAGACACAAATTAAGGAGATGTAGCCCCTACCACCTTATGTGGAGTGGCTACTAGAAATTTAGTGGTTGCCAAAGCTGTAGTCAGTCTGGCTGAATTATAGTTCGTATTTATCTGGTTAATCCCAGGTGCTCTGACATTGATTGTATCTGCCTGAGTGGGGTGTGACCCTGTGGCAGTGTTGGACAGCCAATGGGGGAACATTATAAGTGTTTGTGGCTCACCAGCCAATCACTGGGGGTTTGATGGACAGTGGTGCATGTTGGGGGAGTGCATATATACTCAGGGGAATTGATATGTTGTCGGGACTCGGGCCGTGGTCCGGTCCTGGCTGGGCCGTCTATGTGCTCAGTCTAGTCCGCCCCCGGGCTTAAGCTGGGGGTGTTATGCTCGAATGTGCGGGAAATGTTGCCTTAAGCCTGGAGGAGGCCTTACATGTGGGCCCTGGAGGGGTCAGTGACTGATCAAGGAAGAGAACCAGAGAAGCTGGATGGCTACTGGAGGTGCTCGGTACTGTAATGGACCTCAAGAGCAAGTCTGGTGTCTCTCCCATTGTATATCTCATACCTAGCCCTGTTCAGCTGCTGCCCTAATACTGAATGGAATACTGAAAGGGAATTGCCATGGATGTTTGGATGTCCTAAGCCCTATACCCTCCCTCTCAGTTGATGATTTACAATAAAGCATTGGGAAAAGGTACTTAAAGTGACCGGCGCCCAACTTTCTTTGACCACACATCCCTTTACTGGCCTAGGATCTGCCCCTGAGAATGAAATGTCAGCCCTATTTGCCCTCCTCTTGCCTTTGCCATCTGAGCACCTGTCCACCCGGGTAATACCCTCCGCCATCCCCGGGTCTGTGAGCGACAGACATGGCACCCAGGTGGACAGGTGCTGGGGGTCCATGCTATGCCTCTGGAGGTCAGCGCTACAGAGGCTTTGGCTCAGCCAGGCAAGGTAAAGCTTTATGAGGCTTTTTCATCACATAGTAATTGAATTTGGGACTTGTTAAGACCTTCATACAGGAGCCTTTAGTTGTCTTTTAAGGTGGTTTTTCAGGGAGCAATGGGCTTTAAATGGCACCAAAGATTTATGAAATTGAGTTTCACCTATCCTGGACTTGGCTTTAAGGTCATTAACACCTGGTCAAGAACACTAAGTGAAATAAATTAACCACTTGCTCACCGGGGTGTTTACACCCCCTTCCTGTCGCAGCCATTTTTCAGTATTCAGCACTGCGGTACTTTGACATTTATTCCGTCATGCAGCGCTGTACTGAAATAAATGTTATACATTTTTTTGGGGACAGATAGAGCTTTATTTTGGTGGTATTTAATCACCACTGAGGTTTTTTTTTATTTAATATAACAAAAAAAGGTACCGAATATTTTCTTTAAAAATGTTATTTTTGCTAAAATATAAAAGACGCGGTCACATTGGGTAAATAGACACCAAACATGTCAAGCCTTAAAATTGCGCGCGCCCACGAAATCGCAAAAAACCACCAAAGCCAAAATTTGCTATAGGCGACACTTTAAAAGATTTTAACGCTCATCAGTTTAGTGTTATCAGTGATTGATGGCCCTAAAATTATTGCTCGCAGCGATATGTAACACGTGCAGCATAATTGGAGAAATCGCTGTTTTTGCGTGTAGGTGCATGTAACGCATTTTTGCGCATCTATGTGGGGGTGGGGAACTTTTACAACATTTTGTGTGTTTTTTTTTTTGTTTTGTGTGTGTACATTTGTATTTATTTTGTGAGCATTTTTTTTTTTTTACACCTAACTTTATTGTTATCACATATGGTGCTCCTATGTGATAACAAATTACAGTGACAGGTCCCCTTTATGGAGACATCAGGAGTCTCTAAGACCCTTAATGTCACCTAGGGATCCCCAGAGAAGCTGATGAAGCACAGATCTGTACCGGAGAGTGACAGAGGAATGCGGAAGTGATGTAATATAAATCACTTCCTGCATTCAGAGACCAGGAGGAGAGCGGAGGGAGATCACGGACTGATTCTGAGCCTGATGAAGGGGTACTTCTGAGACACCGAAAGCGCTTGTACTGAATGGCAATCTGTCATTAAAGGACTTTTTGCTGTACATATTTGTGGTGTGTTGGTGACAATTTGTACTACTTCTTTACTGATCTCCCTATGTTCTCAGTGAACAGAGCCACATCGCCCGGGACGGATGGACACCGTGATCGCGGGGACGACGGCGGCGGGGACAGCAACGGCGACAAGAGGAAAGGGGGCGCACCCTCACTTGCATCATACAAGCGATCGGGAGTCTTTACAGATGTCGGACCGCTTGTATGTAAACGGCCATCGCTGGCCGTTTAAAATCCTAGCGGGCTCCCGCTCATGCGCGCCAGGGGGCGCGAGCGGGCACGGGCACGAAGGACGTCTAAAGACGCCCACCCGCATCCAGGAGACTCCCGTCCAGCCGTCTTTCAACGTCTTTCAACGATCGGCGGCCGGGAAGTGGTTAAAGTGATATTTAAGTCAAAATGTTTTTAAGATACAATATTTAATGTGCTGATGAAGTCACTTACAATGGATGCTGCTGCTTGATGTTTAAAAGTTTTAGTTTCCTGCAGAATCAGCTGGTCCCCTGAGCACTGGTCCTGATATCCTGTTTTAGGTTGACTCCTTTCCCTTGCAGGATCCTATGGAGCCACCCTTGTATGTGCTAGTAAGCTGTGTGTTTCTCCACAAACACACAGGAACAGAGGAGAGTGTTCGCAGGGCTGTGTGTCTCCTGTTAGTGCTATGTCTGTCGCACCCAGACATGGGGATGGCAGAGGGTATTACCCGGGTGGACAGGTGCTCAGATGCCAGGCAAGAGGAGGACAGGGGAGCTGTATAACCACCCAGATCACTTGTACTAGTCCACTATTGTGCTGACCCCCACTTCCAGGGGCGGACTGGGCCGTGGGGCAGGGTGGCAATTGCCCCCCGGGCCTCTGTGCTGCCTTTAAAAATGGCCGCTGCCCGCGGCCGTCAGGGGGCCTGTCACTGGCCCCGCTAAAAGGATTTCACGGCCGCCGCTGCAGTGGCTCACGGCGGCCGATCGCTCCTCTAGGCTGACCTCTGGAGGCCCCCGCGGGCTGCCCTCTACAGTGCCTGATTAGATCCAGCCAGCGCGGATCGCATCGGTATGCGATCCGTGCTGGCTGGATCAGGCACTGTAGAGGGCAGCCCGCGGGGGCCTCCAGAGGTCAGCCTAGAGGAGCGAGCGGCCGTCGTGTACAGAGCCGCATCTGAAGCGGGCTGGCCGGCCAGGTGCATGTGGCATAGAGGCAGTGGAGGGAGGGAGCCACTGCAGCTGCGGCCACAGCAGACCCAACCAGGGAGCCCCCACTGACAAGCAAGGTAAGGCGACACATTTAAAAAAAAAAATCCGGGGATATTTTTAAATATCCCCGGGAACATAAAATAAAACTTTTTTTTTTTTAAATACTCACCTGATCGACCGCCAATTGCAGCCTCCCATCTCCCACGCTGTCAGAAGCTTGCGCGCGCTGGGTTGCCCCTGTCTGTCTGACATCTTGTGTCTGGGTTTCTGCTGCCATGAAACTCGGACACAGCGTTCAAAACCCGGACTGTCCGGGTGAATCCTGGACAGGTGGCAACCCTACCTGCAATGACAACATTGAATGCTGAGTTTACTTATTTTAATGGTTCACATATTGTTCTTTATATTTCTTCTGACATTACATGGAAAAAAGAATCCCTCATTACATTAGTGGTCGGTGTAGAATCCCCCCTTACATTAGTGGTCGGTGTAGAATCCCCCCTTTACATTGGTCCCCCCTTTACATTGGTCAGTGTAGAATCCCCCATTACATTGGTGGTCGGTGTAGAATCCCTCATTACATTAGTGGTCGGTGTAGAATCCATCCTTACATTGGTGGTCAGTGTAAAATCCCCCCTTACATTGGTGGTCAGTGTAAAATCCCCCCTTACATTGGTGGTCAGTGTAAAATCCCCCCTTACATTGGTGGTCAGTGTAAAATCCCCCCTTACATTGGTGGTCGGCGTAGAACTGCCCTTTACATTAGTGGTCAGCGTAGAATACCCCCTTACATTGGTGGTCAGCGTAGAACTGCCCTTTACATTAGTGGTCAGCGTAGAATACCCCCTTACATTGGTGGTCAGCGTAGAACTGCCCTTTACATTGGTGGTCAGTGTAGAATCCCCCTGTCACGATCTGGGATCAGGCTCAGAGTCCAGTAGCTGAAACAGCAGGCAAATTTGTGGAATAACAGGCCGGGTTTGGTACACAAGCAGACGGTAGTAGTATGAGAGCAGGCAGAAGCGTAGTCAGCGAACAAGCCGAGGTCAGTAGCCAAAGATATCAGGTATGAAGCGGAAGATGATGAGAGTAGTAAGTGAATCAGCAGCCAAAGGTCAGTACACAGGTAGCAGTATGAGCGGATTGTATCACAGAAGGAGCAGGAAGCAAGATATTGGCAGGAGCACAATAATCTGGCAAACAGAAAGTGCAGAGGCATGGCTTAAAGAGGAAGTTCAGTGGTCAGTGTAGAATCCCCCCTTATATTGGTGGTCAGCGTAGAATCCCCCATTACATTGGTGGTCAGCATAGAACCCCCCTTATATTGATGGTCAGTTTAGGACCCCCCTTACATTGGTGGTCAGCGTAGAACCCCCCTTATATTGATGGTCAGTTTAGGACCCCCCTTACATTGGTGGTCAGCGTAGAACCCCCCTTATATTGATGGTCAGTTTAGGACCCCCCTTACATTGGTGGTCAGCGTAGAACCCCCCTTACATTGGTGGTCAGTGTAGAATGATGGTGTGAGCCCAGCCTAACTCATAACTGATGAGCATGTTGTCACAACAGCAATCTGGGGATTTTCCAGAATACAGCGTATAAATAGAGTATGCAGTTCCTCCTACAGCACCCGGCTGTGACAATGATCAGACACATCTTCCTCCTTCTCTCTCTTTGCTCTCCAGCACATGGTGAGTATTGTACTATATACACAAACTGTACCGTCTTTATATTACCAGTTCAGTGCTGTTCACTGTCAATGCAGCAACAGTCAGGCAGTTGCCCACTGACCCTTAAAGGGAACCTGTCATAGTCAAGGAAGCAGCCTGCCATTGCTTATACCTCCTGCAATTGCTGGACGCCCAGTTGTCACTGACTTTCTTGCTACTTGAAGTTGTCAGTGACATCTGATTTTTTTCCCTGATGCACCTGCTTGTTCCAGGTCAGTGACTACGTAAAGTACTGAAGACAGAGACAACGGAGGCGACTAGAATGTTTTAGGGGGTCAGGCAATGATCAGTGCCTTATTTTGCTCAGGCTTACTTTATCATCATTGGATTTGAGAAATGGATTTGCTTTTGATTTTTGTGTTCTTTGTATGGAAGATGCAGAGCCAGGTCCTGATCTAAAGGTGTTGTGAATGAGGCGGCGGGATGTTGAGGGGTTGACGTTGAATTAATTCATTGTCTGTCTTCAATAAAATTTAGCTCTGTGCAAAATGTGCACAATCTCAGAGCGGGTTTAAAGAAGAACGCCAGGGGGAAAAAAACTTTATTAACCCTTGCAGTGGGGCTACCTTCACACTGCCAGGGTTAAGTGCACATTTTTGTCTAGGTGCAGAAAACAAAAAATAGTTATACTCACTAGGCCATCCAAGCGGGTTTGTTCTTACACGCTGTCTGTCTCGGGCATCTCTCCCTCCTCTCAGCGGTCTAAAGGTGCCCATACACTGCACGATTCTTGTACGAGAATCACGGGAAATCCAGCGATCGTACGAGAATCGTGCAGTGTGAATGAAGACGTGCGACCGTTTCTACTGTACTCTACGTCTTTTGTCTAAGGCGCATGCTAGAAAACCAGCCGAGAATCGTACAATTTTCGGCTGCTTTTTAGCATGATCGTAAGATCAATGCCGCACGGGCCGGTGTGAGCACACGCACGCTGCCCGTTCAGCATTGCGGTCATCGGAAGCCCACCCATCAGGGGGGCGGGCTTGCGATGATTGCAAGTACGATCTGCCTGTCCAAGATGGGCAGATCGTAAGTTTTTTTAAATTACTTTACAACTATTGCAAGACTAAGGTCTTGTGATGGTTGTAAAGTGTATGGCCACCTTAAGGATCCTGGTGTCATCCAGTTCTATACACTGTGCATAGAATGTGTATAGACGTGAGGACACCGAGGAGCAGTCCATCTGTGCTGTGAGGAGGAGGAGACACGCTTCAGTGATCACATAAGCAGGGAGCTGGCTCGGATGGACTGGTGAGTATAACTTTTCTTTTTTTTTTTTTAGCACCTTGACCTAAACGAGCACTTAACCCTTGCAGGTAGCCCCACTGCAAAGGTTGATAATTTTTTTTGAACTGGAGTTCTTCTTTAAGGCCCCATTCACACTGGGAAAAAAAAAGTAGAACCTGCTCTACTTTCTTCAGCACAGCACAACACAACGCGTCAAAAGCGGATGTAAACGGAAAACAGAACGCAGGTAAAAAAAAAAAGAATGCATAGAAGTTTGTCTATTCAGGACATATCAATTAAAATAAAGAATGGCAAAAAAGAAAAAACATGACAAAAAAAAGGGAACGCAAGGGAAGTCAACGGACCTCCGCTGACTTCCATTTTCGCCCCGATTCTGCTGTGAATGGGCCCTTAAGCTGAACAACAGCCTTTTAATGATAAAAAAGTACAACTATATATTTTTTTTAAAAATACACTGTTGCTGGATATCGTAACATGTTAGAGATTTATATTTGAAGGCTTTAAAAGCTATTAAGAGGTCTACTTTAAGGGTTCATTCGAATGGGTGTGCACGTCCATACAACGTGCACAGCTGTAAAATGACCCAATCCCGGGAGGGACAGGTGCTGTGTGTAATTGCTCGTAGCAGCTCGTTCTTTCCTATGGGAGGACATGGTTACATCTGGTCACACACACACTCGAAGCTGCACATCTGCATGGCCGGGTGCAGGTGCCTGCAATTGATGATTTAGGTCCATCATTTGGAAGGAAAGTCATGCTCTCTGGTGCGCAATGCCTGACTTGAATGTCTTTGAGTAGATTGTCTAACATGTAATCCATCCACATGATGATGACTCCATTGACTTTTGCTTTATTTGTCTTGCTACTAAAGGCTCAGTCATGGTAATCAGCGAGGAAAAGCAAGCAGCAACAGTCGGTGGCAATGTAACCCTCCAGTGCCGGCTGCAGGCCAGCCAACCAAACATCTTCCAAATCACATGGCAGAAGGAGACGGGCAACTTCACCGGGCCAATAGCTACCTCCAGCAAAATGTTTGGAAATAAGATACTGGGACCCTTCTCTAATCGGACTGCACAATACACAGTAGACACACTCAATGTGTCCGCCATTACCATTAGCTCAGTGACCTTGGAAGATCAGGGGTGTTTTAAATGCATCTTTAATATTTATCCGATTGGTGCAAATTCTGGAACAATCTGCCTGGACGTCTATGGTAAGAACTGCAATTTGTGAAAGCTCTGTGCCATCTGCATTTTATAACATTATATGATATTATAACAAATATGATCTTAACTATATAGCTAAATGTTTGTGGACACCGAACCATCACCATCATTGAGCTAGTTGGACATTCCATTCCAAAATCAAATGATTATGTTGAGGTGTTTCTGGTATAGGGTTACAGGTGAAACTCGAATAATTAGAATATCGTGCAAAAGTAATTGCAGTAAGTGTTGCAAAAGGGGCCCAAACCAAGTACTGAGTACATATGCATGCTTGTACTTTTCAGAGGTCCGATATTGTTCTATGTACAATCCTTGTTTTATTGATTGCATGTAATAATCTACTTTTTTGAGGTTGTGGATTTGGGGTTCTTGGGGTTTTCATGAGCTGTAAGCCATAATCATCACAATTATGACAAATCACGGCTTGAACTATCTCGCTTTGCATGTAATGAGTCTATCTCATATATTAGTTTCACCTTTTAAGTTGCATTAGTGAAATAAATGAACTTTGCACGATATTCTAATTATTCGAGTTTCACCTGTATATTAATAATACAGGATACAACACACATCTTAGGCGATTGTGCGCTTCCAAACTTCTGACAACATTTTGGGGAAATCCCTTTTCTTTTCTATCCCAACTGTTCCCCGGTGCACAAAGGCAGCTTCATAAAGACACTGTTTAATTAGTTCTTCAGGTCTTCAGGTTCTTCAGGTCTTCTCATCCAACATGGTTTGGCCAGTTTGGTGTGGAGGAACCTGAGTGGCCTGCACAGAGCACTGACCTCAATCCTACTGAACTCTTTTGGGCTGAATTGGAACACGGATTGTGAGCCAGGTCTTCTCATCCAACATGGTTTGACCAGTTTGATGTGGAAGAACCTGGGTGGCCTGACCTCAATCCTAGTTAACGCCTTTGGGGTTAATTGGAACACGGATTGTGAGCCAGGTCTTCTCATCCAACATGGTTTGACCAGTTTGATATGGAGGAATCTAAGTGGTCTACACAGAGCCCTGACCTGAACATGCTTGGAATGAATTTGAACACCAAATGTGAGCCAGATTCTCTCATCCAACATCAGTACCAGATCTCTTTTGGCTGAATACACACAAATTCCTACAGACACCCTCCAAAATCTTGTGGAAAACCTTCAGAGAAGAGAAGAGAAGAGAGGATCTAACTTCAAATGAATGTCCATAGTTCTGAAATGGGATTTGAAACAAGCTCAAATAGGTGTGATGGTCAGGTGTCCACAAACTTTTGGCCATAAAGTATATTCCCTTTAAGTGCACAACCTCGAGTAAGGTTTAAAGGGTACTTGTTCATCCATGTATCCACCCCTGTACCCCGCTTTGTCCAACTAGGGATGTTCAGATACCATTGCCAATACTTGGCATTTTCATGAAAACTATCAAGGTGGCAGAGGTTGCAGCTAGGACCTGGCCCTCACGCTCCACCACTGTCCTGAAATCATTAGTCGATATTATTTTAGAAAAACTGTCACATGACAATAAACAAAAATGTATCAGTACTTGTATCTGTGAGAACCTGGACAGGTATCAGTACTTGTACTTGGAAAAATGGTATCGGTGCATTACTTATATATATTTATAAAAAAACAAATCATACATTAAAACAGAGATGTACAAATCCCAGGAGCTCCGTGTGCTCCTTACAAATGACAGCTGCCTTCTAACTTTTGAATTTTTCTCTAGTCTAGTCCTGGAGCTGGAAAAGTATCTGTACTTGTACTTGTACTGAGTACGGAACTTGGTATCTGAACATCCCTATCTCCAGCCATTGAAGCAGATTTGAATATAAGTCCATATCTTGGACTTGGATCATAAAACAGTTCAGGCTTTGTCCAGGGTTCAGGTTTAACCCTCTGGTGCTCTAGGCCTGGCGTGATATCCCCCATATGTATTGAGAAATACAGGTGAAACTCGAATAATTAGAATATCGTGCAAAAGTAATTGCAGTAAGTGCTACAAAAGGGGCCCAAACCAAGTACTGAGTACATATGCATGCTTGTACTTTTCAGAGGTCCGATATTGTTCTATGTACAATCCTTGTTTTATTGATTGCATGTAATAATCTACTTTTTGAGGTTGTGGATTTGGGGTTCTTGGGGTTTTCATGAGCTGTAAGCCATAATCATCACAATTATGACAAATCACGGCTTGAATTATCTTGCTTTGCATGTAATGAGTCTATCTCATATATTAGTTTCACCTTTTAAGTTGCATTAGTGAAATAAATGAACTTTGCACGATATTCAAATTATTCGAGTTTCACCTGTACATATAGCTGATATTTAGTCATACCTTGTTTTTTTTTTTTGGTTTCTATTGGGAGGGGGGTTCACATTTTGTTTCTGGTTTGTCATACTGCAAATTGTTCTTAGAACGTAAGGGGAAGTTTATGTTTCCCATTTCACATGTAAGCAAGGTTAAACCCAAGTGCAGAGTTTTTTGGGATTTTCCTGATTACTTATTGTAAAATTTCATAAACAATCATACATATTCACAGGGATTTCCTGTGACCGCCTTGTAATGCAAGTCATCTCCAATCAGTATGGTTTTGATGTTGTCACTTGTGCATTGTTGTCTGCGGGAGCAACAGACACTAAGCAGAATGGACTTGGCAATGCAATTGTAAGGAATGACCAATGGAATTTTAGGGGAATACTTTTCGCTAAGCAGCTGCATCATACCAAATATATGATAACCCTGAACAAATGAATATTTTACACCATTGGGGGTCATAGTAAGTCACTCAGCCACAGCATACTATGTCAGGTAAAACATCACTCATTGGCAGAATATAATTTGCCAATTCCCCCTCCCCCCCCCCAATGGAGCAAATATTCGATTAAAGCTGTGGTTTTCAATCTGTGTAACCTCAGGGCCCACATTTGTCTTTGGTCATTAGGTTGCAACCCAAGTTGCACTGAAATGGAATTGCAGTACCGGGCATTCGGGTGCAGGCGATCGCACTGTTGGTTGGAGGTGCATTTGGGAAGTCATTCAAATTAATGGCAAACCAACACACCTTCCACACCAAAACGCGCAGTAGGTGCGATTGCGTGGCACAGTGCTACATGCACTGTACTAGTGTGAACGGACCCTCAAAAACACTGTCAGACACACACACACACACACTCACCGACATTCTCACACACCCACCGACATTCTCAGCCATGTGTGCATTGCTTGTACAGCTCCCTTGCACGCCCTGTAGAGGTTCCGGGAGCCAGAATGTGACATCAGTCCAGACCAGGCACCTCTGCAGGGCACATGTGGGAGCTGTAAGCAATGGATGTATGGATGGAGCTCCCTTGTGGCCATACTTCTAGCCCACCCCACCTCAAGCTGACACGCAGGGCCGGGCAGCATATTGTGAATAGCTGCTTATGAAGAGTCTCTCACCTAGAAAAGTGGAAAGCATGGGGTCACGACCCACTTTTGGGTCACGATTCACCAGTTGAGAACCAAAGCATTAAAACATGTGTCCATACCTCCCAACCTTCCAAGATGTGAAAGAAGGTCACCTTTTAGCACAGACTTGTTAGGCAAGGGACACACCTCTGATCATGTGGACCATTTTAAGCTGAAGTTTACTAAGAGCCAAGTTATTTTTAGCTTTGGATAGAGTGCTAAAATCCTGGTTTTATTGATGCCTGTGTCCACTCTGGAGATCTTTACCCTCCCTTTTCGTCCTGGTGACCACTCTCTCCAGTAAAGTAATTAAAGAGAAATTCAAAGAATTACAAAACTAACCCTTGCAGTGGGGCTACCCTGCACTGTAAGGGTTAATTGCTCATTTTTCTCTAGAGGATGGAATGAAGCAGACAAACTCACTCGATCCCCTTCTTTTACGGGCTCCGGTGGTCTAAGGGCCAATGGCATTATCACTTCTTATGAAGGTCCATTGGCTTGCATTAAACACGATGATGTCGAAGATCATTCTACAGCTGAGGCAGGGGGGAGAGAGGGGAGTGCTGACCACCACGTCTTATGCAGGTCAATGAACCTGCATAAAAAGTGATGACATCAGCAGTCCTTAGGAGCGCTGGAACCCAGGAGAGAAGCGGCTGTGGGGACCGGTCTAGCAGCACGTGGGACAGACGTTCAGGTGAGTATACCTGCTTCATTTGTGCTCCCAGACCTTGCAGTGCAGGGAAAGCCCCTTTGCAAGGGGATGTTTTGTAAATGCCTTTATTTAGGTGGAGAATTGTTACAGGAAAAGGAAGGGAAATATAACAGTGGTGACAACAGTCCATGAGGGGATTAACAGTCTCTTTGGGAATCTCAGCTGCGTTTCGTGGAAAGCGTTGCTTAGTTGGGAATTTCACTGATGCGTATGCTGTGCTCTCCGATTTCAGTTTCAGTTTCACTGATACGTGGAAATCCCTGAAAGGGAATCCCCCGCCTCCCCCCCCCTCCCCCAAAAAAAGAGGAAGGAGTTAAAATAAAAGCAATTTCAAATTCATATACTGTAATTGTTTTAGTATCACAATGACTACAGATGGGGTAGAAGCTAAAGTTGCCCATACTTGATGAACCGATTGAAATTTGCTCAGTGGGTGGTCCTGCTTGCCGATATTCTTTAACCACTTGCTGTCCGGAGCATTTTCTTACTATTTGCACACACAAGATACAATATAAATTTCTGGCTAGAAAACAGCTTCAGACCCCCAAACAATGATATATGTTCTGAAAGCAGAGGCCCTGTAGAATAAAAAAATGCTAGTTGTAATTTTTTATGTCGCACGGTATTTGCGCAAATGTTTATCAAACCAGTAATTTTAGGATAAAATAAACTAAATTAAAATTCAGCGCTCAGAAACAGAATATAATACCCATTTTTTTGGTAAAATATAAAAGACGAGGTCACGTCGGGTAAATAGATACCAAACATTGAATTTAACACTTAAAATTGTGTTCGCCCGTGAAGCTGCAAAAAACTTCAATACCCAAAATGTCCCATAGAGAACACTTTAAACGCTTTTACCGCTCATCAGTTTAGTACTAACAGTGATTAATGGCAATAGAATGATTGCTCTCACTCCGACGTTCGCGGCGATATGTAACGTGTGTAACGCAATTGTCGTTTTGGCACGTAAGCGCACCGACGCGCGTTTGCGTGTGTATGTGCGTGCACATGGGGGGCGGGAGGCCTTAAAAAAATGTTTAGTGGTAGTACTAATAGCAGATAGGGTGTGAGAGATCCTCTTTATGGAGATATCAGGAGTCTTTCAGACCCCTAATGTCACTTAGGGACCCCAAAGAAGGTGAGGAAGCAGAGATCTGTTTCCCCAGCTTCATCTCTTGGCTCTATGAGCCGGAGACTGCGTACAGTGAACATTAACAGCCATTGGCGGCTGTTAAAAATGACGCTAAGAACACGGTTGCTGCAGCCGCCTTGTTCTTGTTTTAACCACTTCTGCGGGCCGCCGTCTATAGACGTATTGCGGCCCGGAAGTGCTTAGTGGAAAATTATAGGCCAAACAGAGTCTTCATCCAGTCAGATGCTGGCTCTGTTCAGGTATTTTGACAGCCAGCAGGACCGAGTGACAAAATACAGGAGCTGCAGCGGGAGATTGCACCATCCATGATAAACAGGAATCATTTTCTTTCCATTTAGCACCCAGGCTGAATGATACAAATCTGTAGGTGTATGTGAATCGGTCTACATTGGAGCTGTGGGTGGCCCTGCCGACACCACCTGCTTCCACAAAAGCCCTTTTTTTTTTTTTTAAACCAGGTAGAAAATGATCAGCTGGACAGTGTCTGTATCTAGACAGATGTAGTCACTGCCAGGCATGGGAGCAGCGGTTACTAAATACAATAGCCAGCAGTGGGATATCCTCTATCCACGCAGGTTTGCATTGATGAGACATTTTAATGATTTCTCGCGTTCAGCCCAGCCAGACATGGACACAAAAAAATCATTCTTCTAAAAAATCACAATCTAAATCATTCTTGCCTAACTACACCAAAGCTAAAAATATATTTTTTTAAACATGTTTTCCTGTAGATCCTAGCCCCAGGCCATACTTAGGTGCTTATTCCCAGATCAGGATTATATCTCTCCTTCCAGTGATAAGTCTCACCCGTTGTCATTTAATGGCCCAATGGCAGAGCCTCAACAGTTGACTGAAGCAGTGGCATTTGACAGTCACATGACAAGGGGTGGGGCTTAGTGGCAGGAGGGTGTGGCTTCATTTTAATTTGGGCAACATTCAAGGCTCCATATATAGCCCCGGCCTAGGATCCGAGGGGGCTCCACAGTACAGAGGGATCCATCTACAAACGAACACAGGCACTACAACAGTTGTGCAACTATATCCATAGCAGCCCATACGGCTGCTATGGAGCCTGGGGGTTGAAGGGGGACCCCATAAGGCAGGTTGTTGTGGCAAAATAAACATAGAACATCTGTGTGCGTGTGAAGATACTACAGCACTGCTGGAGTGGTTGCAGTTGACAATACTAATTCCCATCGCTTCTCGGCTTTTTGGCTAAGATCAAGTGTAGTATCTGTTCTTATCAGTTGTTGGAGGGGAGAGGATGTTGCCACCCGATGGGAGAACATCCTAGTACCCTCTGACGTAATGGTGGGTGTTGGAGGACGGTTTGGTCCACTGCTAGTTGCGTCAGGCCCTGATGATCGGGTAGACCCTAGACAGTGGGAGGACCCCCGACGGCACTACCTCCTGATGTGAGTGGAGAACCACAGGGTCTGGCCCGAGGGTTCGGGGGCTGCAGAAGCCCGTGGTGTTGTGCCCCCTGGGGGTGGCGTCCCAGGGGTGCTCAGAAAGACACTTGGGTATGGGACCCCACATGACTCACTGCAGCACTTGGTCACACACCACATTGCAATTTTGTGCACTTCGCCTCTTGGACAGGCCTTATGGCTAGTCTGGGGCAATATTTTTGCACTCCGGCCCCTAAGGCCTGTCAGCGTGGTGCACTGGCACTTTAGCTTTATTTATGCACTATATCCACGATTGGCACTTTTTTATTTTACTATTTGACCCACAGATGCTGAAGGTGCAGGTTTCTTCGGGGCCGGTTCCTGACGCTGGGAGGAGATTCTGTGCCTCCTACGGGGTTCTCTGTCTCCTCCCACCCAGGAGGGGGGTCTCTCTTCGGGAGATCCCCCCTGCCTAGTACTGTGAGGGACCTGTTTCGGCAGGTCCCCGAAGGAAATGGTCCACCGGCCTTCAGGTTGGTGGGCCAACAGTCTCAACCCCTGCCAGGAGCCTTGCGCCCCGGGGGGTCGGGAAATTAGGTCCCTTCTTTCGAAGGACCAAGCACCCTTCTGCACGTTTCTGTGTGCTGTGATTTCACGGTTGCACTTTTTTTGTTCACAGGGGGAAGTTTTGATGCACGTCCACGGGCTTTAAAAAAAAATAAAAAAATCCCTGTAAACAGTGGTGTAACATAGCGGCCCATGTGGCTGTTATAGGGGCCAGTGGTTTGTAGGGGGCCCAAATAGGGATTGCAGAAGTTGCTGCTGACACTGACATTATTAATCAAGAAGAGCTGACATCAGATATACAGGGGTGGGAGAGACTATGCAGGCAGCTCTCCTGCTACCCGACTTTAATATTAATGACAGTAGGGAGGCTGCTGGGGGACCCCATCAAAATTTTGCTATGTGGCCCCATGATCTGTGGTTACATCCCAGCCTGTAAAGTGTACAATGTAGAAGAGTCGGATGTGTAAGAGGGTTCTTGGTGTCCCTAGAGAAGTGCCACAGAGAAAGAGAGAAGTCACTGGGGGGTAGGGTTGCCACCTTTTCTATCAGCGAAACCCGAATACTCTAGCGGCGCACAGAAATGTTTTGGGGAGAATGAGTCACTGCTTATTCATATATAAATAGCGCCACCTATTCATAAGTAAATATCACAGTCAAGACTATTTTCAGGTGTGTGTGTGGGGGGAAGCCCCTATCTTAATTTTGGTTGCCCCTGTCTGCCTGACATCATGTGTCCGGGTCTCATCTGCCATGAAACCCGAACACATCATTTAAAACCCGGACTGCCCGGGTGAATCCCGGACAGGTGGCAACCCTACTGGGGGGCCCTGTGATGTACCGGAGCGTCAGCCCTTGTGTTACCTTTGAAGTGTTTTAATCCAGGTTGAGGCAACTGTAAGTCAAGTGTCTGACCTCATCACCGGTGCTGTGTGCCGGCTTAACCAGCTCACTTGTTGACTTCAAGAATTCTGGATAAAAGTGCTCATACACCTTGCGTTTATTGGACGAAACTTTTCGTCCGATGATCGAACTGTCGTACGATTTTCGTACGGCGGCCCCCCATTATCGCAAGGTTGGATCAGCGGTAATTAGAAGAAAGCACCTGGACGAATTGCAGTAATCCACCGCACGTATTTTCGTCTGCGCATGTGCAGTGTAAATCGTATGAATTTTTTTTTTTTGTAAATTCTTTTTATTGGAAATCGTATGAATTTTGACATACAGAAACGCCACCAACCTTGCGAAAATCGTATGATTGGCCGAAGTTTTCTAACCCGCTGGTTAGTCAAAAGTCGATTGATTGTACAGTATTTGCGGTTGTACACTGCCCATCAACCTTACGGATATCGGACGAAAACGCGATCGCATACGAAAATCGGCCGATATTCGTAAGGTGTATGGGCAGCTTAAGGTTGAGCCCATGTTGTTTTTTTGTAATGAAATAATAATGAAGTAGAATGTAGATGTGGTTCTTATAGGTTGTTGTTTCTTTTACGTCTAGAAAGAAACATATCAGAACCAACTCCGGAAGTTCGTCAGACCGATTCTCATTTTCTAGATGATACAAGTAAGTGGTCACATGGACTATATCACCTTATCAATTGATTGTCCGCAGTGTGCAGTTTTGTCATTGTTCTTGTTGGAGAGAGGGAGAGAGAGAGAGAGAGAGAGAGAGAGAGAGAGAGACACTATCCATCCAGTGTACCCATTGGGGAAGGGGTTCCCCTCACTCATCTGATAATTAAATAGCCAGGATATGGAGAGAATATTGCTCACTTCCTGTTCTCTCTGACACCTATCATGAAGAAGTGATGCAAAATCTCCCAGTTGGGGACACAAAAAGGTCACCACACCAAACAAATACAATATATACTGCAGCTGACCAGTCCTTGGATATGGTGGTGATGTGTCGAAAGTGCGAACTTATCGAGTTGTGGGACCGCATGACTTCCGGTTTCCTCAGAACTACGATGTTTGCACACAAAGCATGTTGTGCGCGAGCGCCATCCACGGCATTGCCCTATACACATAGACCACAGCACAATAAAGTAATAAAATGATGTAGGATCACCGTAATCCAGCACGTTCTTTATCTCTGGTGCCCCACTCAATATGGCTGCCGCTTGAGTGGGGCACCTGAGATAAAGAACGTGCTTGATTACTGTCATCCTACATCATTTTATTACTTTATTGCTGTGGTCTATGTGTATAGGGCAATGCCGTGGATGGCGCTCGTGCAGAACATGTTTTGTGTGCAAACATCGTAGTTCTGAGAAAACCGGAAGTCATGCTGTCCCACAACTCGATAAGTTCGCACTTTCGACACATCAGTGGCTGCATTTGTTTTCTTTTTCCAGGATTTGTTTTCACCTAGTGGTTCTATGATTAGCACCCTCCATGTCCATGGATGGCTACGCTCACAGCTCCGCTGTGTCTATGGGCGGGAGCCATGATTGTCACCCAAGCTGGACAAACATGTCTGCCTTTGTTCATCTCCATTACATGGGAGATTAATAGGTTACAGAAAGAAGATAAGACTGTGTTAGGCTTCCAGTGCAGCTCACAGAAAGAGACCAAGACATTTCCTTGCAGGATCAGCAAGTGTTTTCTGTAGTTGCTGAAAATATTCTTTGCCTAAAAAATGAAAATGAATACAGCCACCACATCTAAGGACCGGTCATCTGTCAATAAAATGACATTTGTTTTTGTTCTTGGGTTTAGTTATTCTATAACAAAGAATAGAAGGATTTTCACTCATTGATCTAGGACAGGGGTAGCCAAACTCCGGCCCTCCAGCTGTGGTCGAACTACAAATCCCATCAGGCATTGCAAGATTCTCACAGCCACAGACATGACTCCCGGAGAGAGATGCATCATGGGATTTGTAGTTTCACCAAAGCTGGAGGGCCGGAGTTTGGCTACACCTGATCTAGGAGGTTGTTATCTGATCTGGTCACTAAATGGCATCTTTTTATTCAACAGCAACTGAAGATGCAGATTCTCCTCTTCCTTATATCATTGTCTCCATCGTCATTATAGTCACTCCAGTCATTGCTATATGTCTTCTTTGGAAAAGATTGGTTGACAAGAGGGCACCCGGAAAAAGAAAATTTTGTTTTGTGAGTATTCAAGGTTTTCATTTGTCATACATTTGCTGCATTGTGACAAAATGTAGGTGAAAGCGGGGTACGCAACCTGGGCACTCCAGCTTTGGTGACGCCACAAATCCCATCATGGTACAGTAGAAAGGCATCATGGCACACTCACAAACCAGCATGTAAAACAACTTGTCTCACCACTAAGGACAATGACAGAGGTTTGGATACACGTCTTCTGCAAAGGATGTGTAAGCCGCACTGCAGCGCCAAGGCACCACTTATAGTGCGGTCCTAACTCTAAACTATGAGAGTCTCCATCTTGGAGCACATGGGGCAGAAGATATCAAATTGGGTGCAAGTCCCATCATGCCTCTGCCTCTGGGAGTCGTGGCTGTCAGCGTCTTGCAATGCATCATGGGACTTGTAGTTCCATAACAGCTGGAGTGCTGAGGCTGTCTACCCCTGGCTTAGTAACAAGAGTTCCAATGTAACCATTCTAGAGAATGTGACCATTGCCACTACTGCCCATAATCTTTAAAGGAGAAGTATGGGGTCTGGGCTTTTCCCCATAGTTCTCCCAAGGGTAACGGGAGGACACAAACTAGCATCCTCCCGTCACCCTAAGCTCAGTATACCGCGAGCTACAGCTCCCTATATACTGAGCAGCCGGAACGGATCTCGACAATTCTGTCTGGATCCACCCAGCTGCGTAATTGACAGCTGGCTCTGCTTATGTAGAGGCAGAGCCAGCTGTACCCGCCCCCTCCCCCGCCAGTTCCGCCAGTCAGCGCTGGAGGATCGGAGCGGGGAGGTTGGGGGGGGGGAATCCCTGCAGGGAGCCAGGAGTGACAGTCACGGCTCTCTGCAGGGATAGATCGAGAAGTGAGCGAGCGGCGGTATGTGTTCGCTCACTTCCCGATCTACTGAGCCGACCTGTGACAGTCTCATTGTCACACGTCGGCTCAGATTATGAGGCAGAGTGAAAATCACTCGCCTCATAGTTCTCCCTTAAAGGACATTCGACCAGAAGAGAAAAGAACATTCGATTTTGTTCCATTCCATAACATCTGGTTCTTTTGTGTAGAACGAATGTATATTCATTTTGGCTGGACAAATCGCTATGTGATCATTATTTTTTAGTGGGTGTCTGCACCAAATCCAAAAAAAAGCAGCAACGACAGTCACTCTGATCGGTGTGAAAGCAGCAAAAAAAAAGGGAAAGGTGCACATGGTCATGCAGGGCAATATACAAAACAACACAAAAAGTCCCTGGTACACTTAAAGGGCTTGTTCATACTATTGCACTAAATGCACGACCTAAATGTGTTTAGCACACGCTTTCACTCAGCAATGCGCTGCACATTAGGTGCACTGGGCCACCATTCATTCTGAACGGGGCCCCAATACCACTCCTAGCAGGCATGTGTTGTGATGTGCGGCGGGAGGTGTGTTGTAGTGCTATTCACAATGAAAGGCAATGCAACGCACAAGCACACCATACATGATAGCATGCAGGAATGGTGTCCATGTATTTAGTGCATGCTATCATGTATGGTGTGCTTGTGCGTTGGAGTGCTGCGAATCGCGGTAAAAACGCGCGCCATGAAACGCGCGACAAACGCGCATATTCGATACACCTAGGTGTGGACAGAGCCTTAGTGCAATGCTATAGTCTGAATAGCCCCTGGAGCTTGGCAGTCGAGTTTTAAACCCGAGTAGTTAAACCAGTTTAATTTTTTTTCTGGCTGGATTGAAAGTTTGCCGCGGACCGTCTGTATTGTTGGGAACATAAATCTAACAATGTTTTGGTTGCTGTTTTTACATTCCTGTCCCAATAACAACTATACCCACTCATTATTTATGTGGGTATCACAGGGACAGGAAGTGAGAGGAAATTTCATGGACAGAAATAAATATCTGACAGCAAATTGAAAGGAGAACTATGGGGTTAGGGCTTTTCCCCATAGCTCTCCAAACTAGCGTCCTCCCATCACCCAAAGCTCAGTATACCGCGAGCTGTACGCCGCAGCCGGAACGGATCCCGACAATTCTGTCTGGATCCACCCAGCTGCGTGACTGACAGCTGGCTCTGCCTATCTAGAAGCAGCCAGCTGTACCCGCCCTCTCCCCCGTCCGTTCCGCCAGTCAGCGCTGGAGGATCGGACAGGGGAGGGGGGGGGATACGGAACGGATCTCGACAATTCTGTCTGGATCCACCCAGCTGCGTAATTGACAGCTGGCTCTGCTTATGTAGAGGCAGAGCCAGCTGTACCCGCCCCCTCCCCCGCCAGTTCCGCCAGTCAGCGCTGGAGGATCGGAGCGGGGAGGTTGGGGGGGGGGAATCCCTGCAGGGAGCCAGGAGTGACAGTCACGGCTCTCTGCAGGGATAGATCGAGAAGTGAGCGAGCGGCGGTATGTGTTCGCTCACTTCCCGATCTACTGAGCCGACCTGTGACAGTCTCATTGTCACACGTCGGCTCAGATTATGAGGCAGAGTGAAAATCACTCGCCTCATAGTTCTCCCTTAAAGGACATTCGACCAGAAGAGAAAAGAACATTCGATTTTGTTCCATTCCATAACATCTGGTTCTTTTGTGTAGAACGAATGTATATTCATTTTGGCTGGACAAATCGCTATGTGATCATTATTTTTTAGTGGGTGTCTGCACCAAATCCAAAAAAAAGCAGCAACGACAGTCACTCTGATCGGTGTGAAAGCAGCAAAAAAAAAGGGAAAGGTGCACATGGTCATGCAGGGCAATATACAAAACAACACAAAAAGTCCCTGGTACACTTAAAGGGCTTGTTCATACTATTGCACTAAATGCACGACCTAAATGTGTTTAGCACACGCTTTCACTCAGCAATGCGCTGCACATTAGGTGCACTGGGCCACCATTCATTCTGAACGGGGCCCCAATACCACTCCTAGCAGGCATGTGTTGTGATGTGCGGCGGGAGGTGTGTTGTAGTGCTATTCACAATGAAAGGCAATGCAACGCACAAGCACACCATACATGATAGCATGCAGGAATGGTGTCCATGTATTTAGTGCATGCTATCATGTATGGTGTGCTTGTGCGTTGGAGTGCTGCGAATCGCGGTAAAAACGCGCGCCATGAAACGCGCGACAAACGCGCATATTCGATACACCTAGGTGTGGACAGAGCCTTAGTGCAATGCTATAGTCTGAATAGCCCCTGGAGCTTGGCAGTCGAGTTTTAAACCCGAGTAGTTAAACCAGTTTAATTTTTTTTCTGGCTGGATTGAAAGTTTGCCGCGGACCGTCTGTATTGTTGGGAACATAAATCTAACAATGTTTTGGTTGCTGTTTTTACATTCCTGTCCCAATAACAACTATACCCACTCATTATTTATGTGGGTATCACAGGGACAGGAAGTGAGAGGAAATTTCATGGACAGAAATAAATATCTGACAGCAAATTGAAAGGAGAACTATGGGGTTAGGGCTTTTCCCCATAGCTCTCCAAACTAGCGTCCTCCCATCACCCAAAGCTCAGTATACCGCGAGCTGTACGCCGCAGCCGGAACGGATCCCGACAATTCTGTCTGGATCCACCCAGCTGCGTGACTGACAGCTGGCTCTGCCTATCTAGAAGCAGCCAGCTGTACCCGCCCTCTCCCCCGTCCGTTCCGCCAGTCAGCGCTGGAGGATCGGACAGGGGAGGGGGGGGGATTCCTGCAGGGAGCCGTGAGTGACGGTTATGGCTCTCAGCACTGATAGATCGAGAAGTGAGCGAGCGCCGGTATGTGCTCGCTCACTTCCCGATCTACTGAGCCGACCTGTGACAGCTTCATTGAAAATCACTCACCTCATAGTTCTCCTTTAACACTTTTCCACTGTATTCAGAGCTATGAAAAAGTGGTTATGCTGTCTGGATGGTCTGTGGAGCATGGTTAAACTATGGTGGGATGAAGGGCTGCAGCTAACGATTATTTTCATAATCGATTAGTTGCCCAATTATTATTTTTTCCCGATTAATCGATTAGTTGCATTCAAAAATCTCTCTCAACTCCCCCCCCCAATTAACTAATTCATAATGAGAATAGTTGACAACTATTCTCATACTCTATTAGCTGGTTGCAGCCAACTGGTATAGGGCAGGGGTAGGTAACCTTGGCACTCCAGCTGTGGTGAAACGACATAACCCATCACGCCTGAGTCTCTGGGAATCATACCTGTGACTGTCAGTCTTGTAATGCCTCATGGGACTTGTAGTTACACCATAACTGGAGTGCCGAGGTTGCCTAACTCTATACGAAAATGAATTTATTTCCTCTGATCTTCAGCTCCATCTAGTGGCCAGAATGAGATATTTTCCCCCCTCACTCTTCTCTGCATGAGTGAACCTATTTTTACTATTGCCCTCTAGCTCCCTTGTACTCTTCCCATGCTCGCCTCCAGGACTTCTTTAGATTCTTTCCCATCCTATGGAACATCCTTTGGAGCAGATACCGGGTGACACCCCGCCGTGACGTCATTGCGCATGTACGTGACATCACCGAGCGCGTGCGCAATGACGTCATTGCGCATGGGCTGCCATCTTATTGATACCTGCTGGCCGACATCTTGGTGATGGACGCCGGCAGAGAGAGAAGGGGACATTCACCTTATCCCGCCGGGTCACCTCCTCTCCCGAAACTGTCGGGCTCTAGGTCCATGACAGAGTGCCTGACTTTTCAGAGGGGGTGACACCAAAATGACTGTCAGTCAATGGTGTCACCCGGTTGCGGGCCGCCCTTGTGACGCCACTGCTCCTCACCCCAACCTGTCCGTCTGTCTCCCACTATGACTGCATTTAGGCGATCCCTTAAGACTCATCTCTTCAGGGAAGCCTATCCCACCTCAACCTAACCGCTCAACCATCACATTCTCAAACAATTCATCCCCACACAGCTCCCTCCTCATGTATCACTGGCCCCTCCCTATTAGATTGTAGCCCCTCAGGGGCAGGGCCCTCCTTACCATCTTGTCTTGAATTGTTTTGTGATTGTAATGTCTTCCTTATATTGTAAAGCGCTTTGCAAACTGTTGGCGCTATATAAATCCTGTATAATGATAATAAATATAAACATATAAATACAAAAATGTAAATATATATATATATATATAAATGATGATGATAATATAATAAATATCAAAACATTAAAATGTCTTCTTTTTCCTTCCAGGGTTTTCCGATAAAAGACGCGGAATCCTCTACAAATAGCCTTGGGGCTTTACTACCTAATAGAAGTCAATATTCAACACCGTTCAAGAACGCGCTGCCAATCTAATGAGCTAAAGACGGGGCTTTCAGTTATTCGTTTACAAAACTGCATCTAGAATGACTCTGAGTCAGATTATTCCACTTTGTTTTTTTACCTGCACAGGTTTCAGACCAATAGTAGTAATAATAGTATAAATGTTGACCCGATGGACACTTTTTCCTAAAGCATATATCAACTCAAAAACAAAAATGTAATGTGTTGCAGCTTACCATTCCTTAGAGGTGCTGGCTGCATTAGTTTTATTTTTTCAGCCTTCTTCCCCTGTTGATCCTGCCATTAACACACTTCCTGTTCCTGTTTGGCTACACTTACTCCTCCACTGTATCTATGGAGGAAGCCATGTCTGCCTTTGTTCATTTCCTTTACATGGGGAAGTCGCTATTGAACTAGTTTTTGCTTGTTGGCTTAGGCTAGGTTCACACCTCGGCGATTCAGATGCCGAGCTGTTTTCGCGCTGTTGTCGTGCGTTATCGATTGCGCAACTGTTCCTCGTAAACCGCGCCTTTTTCAATGCATAGAGATGTCTATGGGACCCAAACCACGCAACAACCGCCTGAAAATAGCTCCTGCACCTTTTGGCGCGACAGGCGATTTCGGTCGCGCGACAAACCGCAGAGGTGTGATCAGCCTCCACTGACTTCAATGCGATTCTGTGTTTTGCGTGATATCGCGCGACTCAAACCGTGCGAAAAATCGCCTAGGTTTGCGCCGGCCCTCAGAGGAAGCGAGAAGGTCACTGCATTTTTAGCAAGATCAACGGGTATTTCCTGTATAACTCTAATGCAGCCGCCACATTGTGTTCTTGGGATCGGATCGGCATTTGGCACAAGTTCCTCTAAAGTGCACTTAATCCCAACCATGTATTTCTGTAAATGTTTCCTAAAAGGTCCCCACACACCTTACGATAATCGTGGGAAATCCCGCGATCGTACGATTATCGTAAGGTGTGTGGAAGCCGTGCGACCTCTACTACTGTAAGGTCGCACGACTTTTAACTTACGGACATGTTCGAAAACCCGCCGAGCATCGTACGACGTTCGGCGGGTTTGTGGCATGTCCGTACGATAACAGCCGTAAGGGCCGGTGTGCGCAAGCGCACACAGCCCGTTCGGCATTGCGGTCATCGGAAGCCCGCCCCCCAGGGGGCGTGGCTTGCGATCATCGCAAGTACGATCTGCCTATGCAAGATAGGCAGATGGTATGTTTTTTTAAGTACCTTACAACCATCGCAAGACAAAAGTCTTGCGATGGTTGTAAGGTGTGTGCCCAGCCTAAGAGAGCAAATTGTTACAATAGAAATGCAAAGTGTTAGTGAATCCCTATGTCTTTGCTATCACCACATGATGGGAGCAGGCAATGCTGGGCTTCCTTTCTCAGAAAGTCCAGTATGAGCTACAAGCACATCATAGGGGGACCCATCCTGGATTCAATATAAACCTGTGCCTGGGTTGGAAACACAAAGTTGTCAGAAACCACTCTAGTGCTGTTTTTAATTTATTTTAATAGGATTCTCATGCTTTTCTGTTTGCACTGATATGTTTGTACTGTGAACTGGGTGTGTGTGTGTAAATATATATATTTCCCTACCTCACAATATTTAAAACTGCACTCCAGCCGGAATGTGAAATACCCATGTACGCTATCTCTTCTACATTGCAAAGAACTTGTATTTTTAGCTATGCAGTCCTGAGATTTACACAACACAGGGAAGGAGACCAGATTTTCCTCTACTGCAGGTTAGTAACACTTTTCTGGTCCCCTCCCCACAGCCAGCCTGTAACTGGACATCTAAAGGAGAAGCAGAAGACTTATGAGTTCATCTCTCTGTTCTCTGCTCCTATTAGCGTGCTCCTTGCACTGCAGCCACATGAATTGGCTATGTTTGCTGTTTTTTCCCTCTAAGCAGTCTGAGGTCTGCTGCACAGTGACTACAGAAGCCACTCATGAACCAAGCTAATGGGATTATATTTTCTGTTGCCAAGCCTTGCCTATGATATGAAAAGGAGTCTGGCAGCACACAGACAACATGAACCCCATACGCAGCTCAGGCAGTGAAAACGTACTCAAAGGAGAACTATGAGGTGAGTGATTTCCACTCATCCTCATAGTTAGAGCCGACCTGTGACAATGAAGCTCTCACAGGACGGCTCCATCGATCGGGAAGTGAGTAGAAACATGCCGCCTATCCGCTCACTTACCGATCATCTCCCTGCAGAGAGCGGTGACTGTCACTCACGGCTCCCCGCAAGGATTCCCCCCTCCCCTCTCCAATCCCCCAGCGCTGGAGGAACGGACTGGAGAGGAGGTGGGCACAGCTGGCTCTGCCTCTAGATAGGCAGAGGCAGCTGTCATTCACGCAGCTGGGTGGATCTAGACAGAATTGTCGGGATCCGTCCCGACTCGGCGCTCTCGGTATATCGCAGGCAATAGCCCGCTATATACTGAGCTTTGGGTCATGGGAGGAGGTTAATATATGTCCTCCCGTGACACTAAAGAGAACTATGGGGGAAAACGCTTACCCCATAGTTCTCTTTTAAAGCTGCTGTATTTTTATTCTATTGTGCAATATGCTGGGAAAGGTGAATTTCTGGGAAAGGTGAAAACATGAATTTCTACCATTCAAGCTCAGTTGGCCTTGCAGAAAGAAAAAAAATAAAATCAACATGGTTCACCGAGAACTAATATGTATTTATTTATTTGGTATAATTGTAGGTTTACACTATGTGCAGTTTTATAATAATGCCTTTGGGGCGTTTGAGCTGTGGGCCGCACAGGGCGCCATGACAACAGGGGCGTCAGAAGGCCAACTTAGCTCGGCCTCGGGATGGCAAAGCCCATAGCTTCTGCTCTCCTCACTGCTCGGCCATCCGACATGACAGCCCTCCCTCCTCTGCTCCCCCCCAGCCAAGAGTTGAGAGCAGAGCCGCTCTCACCCTGTCAGTTTCAGGATGACAGCAGCTCTGTGCGTGGCCTAGCGGAGGATCAGTAAATATCAGTGATATTACCAATCCTCTGTGTGCAGAGCAAACACTGGAATGATCAGCTGACCAATGTTTGTAAACAACTGGAGACACACAGTACTATGTGTCTCGTTATGAATGAATAGGATGTGATTTACATCACTTCCTGTTAATTCGTGACTTTCTGAATGTGTAGTAGCACTCACTACAGAGGCTTCTCCCCATTGAGAACTGGATGATAGTAAATATTTTACTATCACCAGTTTCTGAATGAATGAATGGGAAGCCTCTGTACTGAGTGCTTTCCATTCATTTGAAACAGGGGCTGCAGAAAAAGAGATTGAGGACTCTGTGTCCTCAATTTCTTTTTCTATTTTAAAAGGGAAATGTCAGGGATCTGTTTAGACCCCCAATATTTCTTCAAAGCCCCCCAACATTAATAAGAAAATATATATATAACTAAATTAAAATGTAAAAATGTTTAAAAAATAACGTTTAAAAAAAAAACAAAAAAAAAAACAACCCTCCCAACACACCCGTATTATTAGACATGTGCAAAGACAAAACATTTGTTTCAGATGAAACGAATGAAAACTATTAATTTGTTTCATCAAACAAAAATGTTTATGCTATTTCGGATTCAGCCACCGGCGTGTTCTGCGCGTTCGCACCGCCAACCTGGAGGCAGGGCAAATGACCTCACATGACACCGCGCGTATTGGGCGCCACCATCTTAGCGTATATTTAGGTATGCAGATGGCGGTGCCTATACCAGCATGTGACGTCACCTGATGCGGCGCATTCATGGTGTCATGTGACGTCATGCTCCCCACCTCCAAGATGGTGACACGCATGCGCAGAATGCGACGGTGGGCAACATGGCCGCCGTGCCTTCTCAAACAAATTTTGAATACATTACAGATATGTTTTTCGTATACTCGGGCATATAGTGATTCATGAATTTAACATGTAGTCTGGGTTTTGTGTTGTGTTTTTTATTTTTACTTTTCTAGATGCACTTGCTTGAAAAAAAAGGTCAGACATCCCGACACTTTATTTTTATACAGTTCTATTTTTGTGTGACATTTGTTGATTACCTCTTGTTTGCCTTCTGTTGTTTTATTTCATAAGAATATTTATATTGTGCTTCGAGTTCAGTACCTTTGAATAAAACTTTTATTTTTATCAGACTTTTGAATTTGTTTCTTTGTGGCTCAACAAAATGGGAGGCTTTAAATGGTGCTTGGGTATTGGAGAAATGGGTGTGGCCATTGAGGGGTGTGGTCACTAAGGGGTGTGGTCACTGAGGTGCGTTGTAAAGCTTTTGCGCACAGGCCGCCTAAAGCCGGCCCTGTGTGCAGATCAAAGGACAAAAAAGTGCTGAGCGGCTTTGAGCTACATTGCGCGATTTTATCGCGCTACATAACGCGTTTTTTGGGACGTTTGTTTTCTGACCGGCCGAATGTGATTTTGAATTTTAAAAGACATTTTAAATAAACTACCTTTTGGAACTATGACCCGATGAAAGATTTTTTCTTTGCATGACTGTGGGAATACTTTACACTGAGGACTGATGGTAAAGAACGAGATACGAAACACGCCGCAGTAACGGTGTCCCATCAAAGCGTTTGGGGCTGTCTGTTACAGCCGAAAGTTTGGGGTGAGTACGCACTCTATTAGGGGGATGTATTGATCTTAATACAAACCCCAGGAAAGCACTACTCTACCGAACATTGGAAGGCTCTGCTTTTTGGCTTTGAAGCAGAGCTGTATATTACAGAGACTTTATCTGTTTACATATATTTTTTGTTTAGCACAATTCATTGTCATTCACAATTATTTTTGTTTGTATTTTTGTTTACCCACCTGAATTTTTTCACGCATATGATTTGTCACTTAATGGTATTAATGCACATGAAGGTGTAAAAAAAGTGAAGGATTTTTTAATGTATATAGACCAGTGGTTCTCAACCTGTGGGTCGGAACCCCTTTGGGGGTCGAATGACAATTTGCCAGGGGTCGCCGGGAGTCTCCCACTATTAGATAGCTATTAGATTATCATCATTATTATTAATAATAAAAGCTGACACCCTCGGCTTGTGTTATATGGTTTGCCAATTTAGCTGTTACAACAGCGGTTCTCAATCTGCGGGTCGCTGTGTGATTTCTGCTGTGCTAGGTGAGAGTCCTCCTCAGCCCTCTCCTAGCGCAGCAGTGTCAGTTCTCCCGCCACGCCGCCAGATGTCGCTGCAGCAGCCGCGTCAACCCTAAATGTTACCGTTGGGAGTCACCACAACTTGGCAAATGTCACCAAGGGGTCCCGGCCCTAGAAAGGTTGAGAACCACTGATATAGACTGATTCACTTTATCTTTACACACTGAGACACCTAGAAGCACTTGGTTAAAAATCACCTCCTAATCGTACACAGGTTTATTAACCATTACAGTGCCGTGTTTTTTTGATTAACGGCACTTGTATTGATGTGGTGTTTTTTTTTGTGTGATTTGTAGTTCACAAACACGATTATATGTTTTTTTGATTCACCTACTAGCGCTGTTAATTTGGTTTAAACATCCTCAGACCCAGCGGTCTTTAATACAGCAGCTGGTATTTTACATCACAATATTTATTCATTTATATTGATGTGTTGACCCGATACACTAAAAATTCATCACATTGACTTTGCAGTAAGTAATGTGTTAAGGAAACACTATTTTGGTTTAATTCACTGCCACCTGTGTGATATACAGCTAATTGAACTCCTAGCGCCACTTATCTTGTTATATCAACTAAAACCGCTTTATCTGGGCCCCCTGGACAAAAAGAGTGCTTAACCCATGCAACACGGTGGTAGCCCCACGGCAAGGGTCAGTTTCTGGTTTTCCCGGAGTTCTTTAACGTGGATTCCATGCCATGGCTTTCATTGAACCTGCAATTTCCCAGTCTTGATGTTCTGTTGTGTTGATGTGAAATAATAGGGTGAGGACAAAGCAAAAGGAGCGCCTCCATAGTGTAAAATTGATTTATTAAGGATAAAACACACAGCTGAAAAGGTACTTACGAACCATCTTGTATAAACGAGCAGAAAGCGATATAATCCCAGGAGACCATCAAGATGAAAACAGGAAAATAGGGTGAGGGAAAGGAAGGTGCTAGGTTCTGATGAAAGAGGTTTGTCCTCAGAAATGCGTCAACTGAAGGAGGGCCAGCGTGCAGATAGCTTCGGGTTAGTACCAGCACTTCCTTTCCCTCACCCTTCTTGTATTCATCTTGATGGGCTCCTAAGATTATATCGCTTTCTGCTCGTTTATACAAGCTGGTTCGTAAGTACCTTTTCAGCTGTGTGTTTTATCCTTAATAAATCAATTTTACACTATGGAGGCGCTCCTTTTGCTTTGTCCTCATCAGATTTTCGGTTTCCCGTGACTGTGACGAGCTGCCCCCCTGTATATGCTTTTGGAAGACCATTTTCAGGAACAGTTACTGTGTTTTGGCGCCTGTGATTGTCACATATCTTTATGAAATAATAGGGATTTGAGTGTATTTATTTTTTTATAGGAAAGATTGCATTGTACAGGATCTGCACCTATAGAATAAAAAAACTCTTTCAAGTGACACTAAGCTCAAATGTTAAAAATACATTCAAGTGCCTTAAAAGGAGAACTATGAGGGGCGTGCTTTTCACTCACCTCATAGTTCTAGCTGACCTGTGACAATGAGACTGTCACAGGTCGGCTCAGTAGATCGGGAGGTGAGCGAACACATACCGGCGTTCGCTCACCTCTCGATCCTGTCACGGCTCTCTGCCGTGACAGGGGAGGGGCTATTTTTTTTATTTAATTGAATATATTTATTTAAATATGTTTTCTGTGAAGTGAATCTTTTCAGAAAATAAACATTTCCAATGCACTACAATGTATTTTTTACATACGAAGGTGTCAACGGCGTCATCAGATTTTATTAGATTACAATCCACGCGTCAATCATAATGGACGACGCCTGCAGGCTTTTTGAAATAAGAAATACCCGCCGGGCCGTCCAATCACGACAAACTCTTCCAACAAAATAACAGCTCTGACCCAATTGTCAACAAAAGGGGTGGAACAAATCCCATGAACGCGATCTGTAAGGAATAAGATAATCAGTGCGAAATATGATGAGTGGAGGGCATTATGATGGGCGGGGTGGATTATGATGAGTGGAGGGCATTATGATGGGCGGGGTGGATTATGATGAGTGGAGGGCATTATGATGGGCGGGGCGGATTATGATGAGTGGAGGGCATTATGATGGGCGGGGCGGATTATGATGAGTGGAGGGCATTATGA
>NW_017306574.1:1014543-1031118 GCF_000935625.1 Nanorana parkeri
TATGATGAGTGGAGGGCATTATGATGGGCGGGGCGGATTATGATGAGTGGAGGGCATTATGATGGGCGGGGCGGATTATGATGAGTGGAGGGCATTATGATGGGCGGGGCGGATTATGATGAGTGGAGGGCATTATGATGGGCGGGGCGGATTATGATGAGTGGAGGGCATTATGATGGGCGGGGCGGATTATGATGAGTGGAGGGCATTATGATGGGCGGGGCGGATTATGATGAGTGGAGGGCATTATGAGGAGTGGTGTGGAATTTATATGACTAGAAAATGAGAAAACTACAGTATATTGCCAAAAGTATTGGGACACCCCTCCAAATCATTGGATTCAGGGGTTCCAGTCACCTCCATGGCCACCGGTGTATAACATCACGCACCTCGGCATGCAGACGCTTCTACAGACATTTGTGAAAGAATGGGTCGCTCTCAGGAGCTCAGTGACTACAAAGCGTCGTACCGTGATAGGTTGTCACCTCTGCAACAAGTCCATCCGTGACATTTCCTTGCTACTAAATATTCCATGCCAGGTCCCTGAGACAGCACATGTATAGACCACCACAGGTCCCTGGGACAGCACATGTATAGACCACCACAGGTCCCTGGGACAGGGCATTTATAGACCACAACAGGTCCCTGCCAGGTCTATGGGACAGCACATGTATAGACCACCACAGGTCCCTGGGACAGGGCATTTATAGACCACAACAGGTCCCTGCCAGGTCTATGGGACAGCACATGTATAGACCACCACAGGTCCCTGGGACAGCACATGTATTGACCACCACAGGTCCCTGCTAGGTCTATGGGACAGCGCATGTATAGACCACCACAGGTACCTGGGACAGCTAATGTATAGACCACCACAGGTCCCTGGGACAGCACATGTATTGACCACCACAGGTCCCTGCTAGGTCTATGGGACAGCGCATGTATAGACCACCACAGGTCCCTGGGACAGCACATGTATAGACCACCACAGGTCCCTGGGACAGGGCATTTATAGACCACAACAGGTCCCTGCCAGGTCTATGGGACAGCACATGTATAGACCACCACAGGTCTATGGGACAGCACATGTATAGACCACCACAGGTCTATGGGACAGCACATGTATAGACCACCAGACAGAGGTCTATACTTCTATTCATCACTTGGAAATTCGTTAGCATTTGAAACCCCTGGCTCCGCCTCCTGGGATGTGACGCGAGTCGCGTTTGGCCGCGAAATTCAAACAGCCTGTCATGTCAAAGTCCTGTGAGATCATCGCTCGGCACGGGATGCAGCGTCTGATAGTGTTGTCGGTGGCGGTGTCGGTGGCTCTGGGTAAGGGGGGCGGTCTATTTACACTGACACCTCTGCATCATGAACAGGCGGCTCTCCCCTGTGAGGTGGAAACTTCTTCTATATAAACATGCCGGTTCACTTTCACTTCTGTCTCCGGTGGAATGGCGCAATGTCGGAGCCTTGCATGGGCGGCACAATCAGGCAAGCCGGCCGGACTGCACAGAATTCGGCAGCCTAATGGGACAGTCAGTTTTGAAGTGACGGGACCTGAGCGCAGGCAGCATTAGGAGCCCCAGGGCCGGCCTTAGGGGTGTGCGAGCCGTGCGGCCGTCACAGCTCGTCCTGTGGGCGGCTTAATTTTTTAATCTTTTTTTTCACTTAACTTTATTGCTATCGCACAGAAACTAACAAGCCCCATGTGTGATAGCATTTGGAGGTGACGGGTTCTCTTTATTGAAGCTGTCACCTCCAATACAGGAGTTCTAGCACAGCACTGTGCTGGAATTCCTGTCACAGGTGAGAGGGGAAGATTGCTCTCCCCTGTCACTGTATACACGGAGCGGCAGGGTTACTTTTAACCCTGCCGCTCTGCTCCCAGCTCTCCATCCTGAAGGCGTCGGCTGCCAGCGAGGAGAGGACGGAGCCACCATGGAGAGAGGTAGGTGCGAGGGGGGGGCAGCAGTCTAATTACAAGTGATGTTGGTAAACATCGCCCATCGCCAAGATCACTTGTAAAGAAACAAGCGGCTTCGCCTTTCTACATTCAGCCCTGCTTGTGCAAAGCAGGGCTAAATGTAGGAAGCAAATTACCGCCCGGCGCCCCGAACTGCATGTCCCGGGCGTCGGGAGACTTCAAACCGCTGCCGCCCTTCTGCCGCCCCGAGACGTGGCCTTGTCGGGAATCTGGCCCTGCTACTAATGCTGCCTGCGCATAGCAGCATTAAAGACTCCTGTCACCTCGGAAGGGCGCTGTTGGGGGGGAGGGGGCGGAGAAATGGTTGCGCCGTCCCTACTGCAGACTGTTGGAAAATTTCTCCTTACAGTCACTAATGGGCTGGAGCGATCTGTGTCCGAAGGGACAGGCAGCCAATTACAGACTGTAAAGAGAAATCGCTCACTGTCTGTGAGTTTCCGTCACCCTGTGCCGTCTATTCCCCCCCTCCGCTCGGGTGTTGGTACCTGTCCGTTGGGGAAAGGGGGTGCGCTGTAAGCGGCGTGCTTTTGCAATGCAAATCTGCTCAAATGCATGCTAACGTCTCATGCGTCAGGCTGCGTTGCTCAGTACAGGCCTGATGCAACCAGACAAAATCCGCTGCACACCCAACGCCTGACACTGCTGGGTGAAATGCGCTGCGTTAAGGTGCCACTCCCTGCATTGTGTAACAATGCGTCACAGCGAGGTAGCGCACATTAAGAAAAGAAAAACAGGGGGAGGATTTATCCAATCTGAGGCAGTTATCCCCGGCAACCAATCAGCTTCTCTATTTCATTCTCAAAGCTGAACTTTGCTCCAGTTGCAGGCCCCTTTAAACAGAACCGCCAGGACTGCTTTACACTGAAAGTGATTCTGGCGGCTCGGGTGCCTCCAGGGGCCGGTGAAGTGCGCCCCCCTTGCCCGACACCCACGCGTTGCTTCCAAAAGCTTAATTTTGACAAAATTCATATAGTCCCATGAAATGGCATTGAAAGCCTCGTGTATATCCAGAAACAGGAGCACGCCCTGCATGTTAGCATTTTTAATATCATATATTAGCATTTTTGTTTTGTCTGTAACCAATTTTCTTTCTTTTTCCGTAACATCCGTAGCATCGCCCCCTCGGGTAATATGTACAAACACAAACCCAGCACTACTGGGAGGGGATGTCACCCTAACGTGCGAGTTTCAAGCTCATCTGGATGTCCTGCAAGTCACCTGGCAAAAGAAGAGGGGGAAGGACACTCAGAACATGGTGACCTGCAGTGACAAGTACGGCATCAACATTGCCAGGCCGTTTGAAAAGCACATCACCGTTGTGAACACGAGTTCAGTGACGTCGTCTATAAGGATCTCAAAGCTGGAAAAGGAAGATGAAGCTTGCTACAACTGCCTGTTCAATGCCTATCCAAATGGCGCCTTTACCGGAGGCGTTTGCCTGAATGATCTCCGTAAGTCAGACCTGGCATGTGGTTGCATATTGGTATTTGTATTTTAGGGGGTTCCATTCACACCCAGGCGGATGCGTTTCAGCACTGTTTTCCGCCCGAATTTTAAAAGGGTGGTCTTGGGCGTTTTTATTTGCGTTTTAGCATTAAAACGCAATTAAAAACGTGCTTATCAGCGCGTTTCCATTCAAATCTGTATGGAAAATAAGGCTCCGGAGGCATTTCGGGCGGCAGGAAGTTCCGATCCGTGCGATCGCATGAACGGTCCCCATAGGAATGTATGGGATCGTTCATGTCGGTGGTTCAGAGCGACCGAACCGGCCCGGTGTGAACGAGGCCTTAGAGCATTTGTGTTTGGTAAGGGATGTCCAGATGTTGCTTGCTGCCATGTCAGAGCGGCGACACTAAGGCCCCTTTCACACGGGCCTGTTTATTTCCGATCAGCGCGGGATCTATGCACAGATTCCCTGCTGATCGGAGCAGTTTGGAACGGATGTCGCCATTGTGACATCCGTCTCTGTCCAGTTTTTGTTTTCCTCCATCTTGCGATTACCAGACCATGTTGGTCTATAGCAGGGGCAGCCTAACTCCGGCCCTCCAGCTGTGGTGAAACTACAAACCCCATGATGCATCTCTCTCCAGGAGTTGTGGCTGTGAGAATCTTGCAATACCTCATGGGATTTGTAGTTCCACCACAGCAGGAGGGCCGGAGTTTGGCTACCCCTGGTCTATAGGGAGTCGGATGTAAATGGACATGTGTCTGCTTACATCAGATTACCCCTAATCCGCCACAATCGGGTCCACCAAAAAGGAATTCTGTTCTGTTTGATTTTCTGAACCTGGCTGCAGTCGGGAGTAATCGGATGTAACCGGACGCACATCTGTTTAGATCTGGCTGCTTATAGACTAACACTGGGCTTCCGTTCAGGTCCCAGTCAGGTTTTGTTTTTTTAAGGTGGATCTGATCAGAAGCCCAGTGTGAGTCTATGGGCATGCCTGTGTGAAAGGGCTCTAAGTTGCTAGTGCGTGAACTGGCACTCCTACTGAGAAGAGCTGGGAAAAGAGAACTGGGACTGACTGCACTTCCAATATTTCATGTATTTCTCTATTTTAGAGGCAGCCCTGTACAGTTTGTAAGGCTAGACACGTTTGTGAATCTGCCCCATAGAACGCTCTGTCTCTATGACCATTCTGTAAATCCTTGATTCTCAACTGGTGGGTCGTGACCCCATGTCCAGGGGGTCGCCATATGCCTTCCACTTTTCTAGGTGAGAGGATCCTAGAGAAGCACTGTCAGTTCTCGCACTGAGCAGCCATTAAAAATTATGATGCCCGGTGCCGAGTGTTGACTTAGGGTGGGGTGGGCTGGCGCCATGGCCGCGAGGGAGCTCCATCCATAAGTGCACTGCTTACAGCCCATCCCATTCTGGCTCCCACCACCTCCTACGGGTGCGCACGGGAGCTTTACAAGCAATACACATATGGATGAAGCTCCATCACAGCACCGCAGCCCACACTGGACCCCCCGTTGAGGATCCACTCCAGTTTCCGTAATGGCAACCCAAACCTACCTCCCACCCACAGTTCCATCGCCTGCACCGGAAAGCGTAGTATCGCAACATGGAACATTGCAGTGCAACTTGGGTCGTGACTTAATGACCGTGGACAAATTTGGGTCCCACGGTTAAACAGGTTGAGAACAACTGCAGTGTAAATGGTGCATTAGTGTAGTTTACCCAGGCACACCATCTTCTAGATCAGGGGTAGCCAAACTCGGGCCCTCCAGCTCTAGTGGAACTACAAATCCCATAAGGCATTGCAAGATTCTCACAGACAGAGAGATGCATCATGGGATTTGTAGTTTCACCACAGCTGGAGTTTGGCTACCCCTGTTCTAGATGATCAATTTGGGGTTAGCAAGGTTTATGGGCATGTACAGCCTATTTAGTGTGCATGTCTGTGGGGTTTTTACTTGACATCAGAACAAAAGCTGGCAGATATTGTATTTCTCTAGTGGCTACAGGTATTCCTGCCGCCTTAACATATTGTATGTTTTCCTTTTAGAGCCGATAAATGAAGTGTTGTGTAATGCACAAGGTAATGACCTCAGAATAGAATTGCTTCCTCCCGAGATACGGATGCGTCAGTCTGTTCAGCTTACGAAGAGGAAAATCGGCGTACCGGATGTTTTCACTGTTAAAGGTCAATACACGGACACAAATATCAACCCAGAATGTACGTTCCAGCTAGAGCGAGCGAAAAGAAAGAAGCGGAACACCCAAAGTGAGTAGTACGGTACATTTCAAATGAAATGTTTGTGAATCTGCACACTAACCATGTTTACGTCCGTGCTTTATCAAATTTGCTGCCGTATTTTACCAATGAAATACACTGCTTAAAGCTGAACTCCAGGAACAGGAGCTTTATTTATTATATATACTGTAGTGTATACTGTATGTGTACTGTATGTTTGTTTTACACAAATCTGTCACTTTGCCGATTTAGTGCAAAGTGACAGGTTCTCTTGCAAGCCACCTTTCATGTCGCCGTCCCATGTCATCCCATCTTATGCTGCAGTGTTTGAGTCTGGCAATTGATGGCTCAGGTTGAAGCACTACACCCTGAGAGATGGAGGAGATCACATGTTCCTTCCATACCTGGAACTACCAAGTATTTCCGGGGCTCAGACAGCGGAGCTGCTCAAGAGAACTTGTCATTTTTCCCTTAATGGGCAAGCAGATTGTTTGTTTTAATTTTGCATGAATAAAGGATTATTGAAAAGATTATTTATTAAAGCAATATGATGTGTTTTTTTTAGAATCCTTGGAAGGACACAGCAGAGAGATCTTGATCTCTGAGCATCGGGTTTACACTGCCACCTGCGGGTGTAGGACACTAAGCTAAAAAAAAAACCCGCAGCCCATGTTGGTGACCAAGCCTTCGCTCCCTGCTTGGGGATATTGGTTCCCCTTGCTTTTTTGCAGGCTATTTTTTTTTTATAATTTTTTTTTCCTGCCATTAGATCTGCAATTAACAACATTGAACGTGTGCAAATCTCTGCCTGAGGTGCAGGTTCCAGCCCCTCCTGGATTCAGATTTCTGTGGCTCCACCACTGTCCTGAAATCATTAGTCTGCATTGTTTTAGAAGAACTGTCACATGACAATAAACAAAAATGTATCCGTACTTGTATCTGTGAGGACTTGGAGACAAGTATCAGTACTTGTACTTGAAAAACTGGTATTGGTGCATCCCTAATATACACTGAGTGGCCAGATTATTATGACCACCTGACGTTTGTAGGCAAATTAGCTATAATTTTGCGCTGAAGTTGCTAGAGGGCCAGACCATTATAAATAGGGAAGCGGGTTGTTTACCACGACAGTAGAAGTGATTTGTTTCTGAAGATACGGGAAACAACGCCATTTAACAGCCTTTGAACGCGGGACGATTGTTGGCGCTCGGAGCCATGGAGCGAATTATATAAAAAAAAAAATCATACATTAAAACAGGGATACACAAATCCCAGGAGCCTCCTTAAAAATGACAGCCACCTCCTAACTTTTGAGTTTTTCTCTAGTCTAGTCTTGGAGCTGGAAAAGTATCTGTACTTGTATCGAGTACGGTACTTGGTATCTGAACATCCCCAATATTAAGCCATTGGTCAGAGATGATCTCTGCTGTGTCCTTCAATGGATGCAGAGAAAAGGATTTTAAGGCGAGTGTGAAAAAAAATCCCATCTTGTGCAATGTTTTCAGTTTGAATCACTTTCATTGTTTTTCTCATTTGATATCAGAGGGTCAAAAACATCCAGTGGAAGATGCAGACGAGGTGGTTTTCGTTCAGTGCACGGCCTCTGGCACTACGAAATGTATAATCACGTGGCACAATGAAGGACAACCTGTCAGCCAGGAAGAAAAAGTGAACAGAACTGGAAATATAACCACAGTGACTAGTACATTGGTCCACACAGTGTCTTCCTTCCCTGCTGATAACAACATGTCCTGCAGTATAAGCCACAGTAGGTACAAAGAGTAACACTGCAATGCACAGTGGGAATGGACCATTTCTGGAAGAAGAAAAAAAGAAATTGAGCAAAGTACTTATCACAAGGAAAGCCTTCAGCATCTGTGTAGAAGAGTCTTGATTGGGGGAAAAAAAAATACAGAAATAAAAAGTGCTAGGTTAGGCTTAATAGCAGTAGACCTCAAGGCAGGAAGTCCATCCTAGGACACTAGGGGGGGAAAAAATGAGGCATGCTGGTATTAAAGGGTTATCAGGCTGACCTAAAGTTCTGTTTGCCAGTGTCCAATCCTCTTGTAGGCGGCAGTATAACTTGAAGGTGAAAGACGCCCTGGGTCACTCAATAGATGAGAGAATATATGTTAAACCTGAAATTTCAAAGTGTATTCATTCACAGGCTTTTTATTTCAGATCAGAGGTGGAGAGATCTCTGTATCCAAATTCCCAATGTGATCCTTCCATTGCTGATAAATGTTTCATTTCATTTACATTACACAAAATGCAGTAGGAGGTGTGAGGCTTCATGCTCTCATGAAGTTAGAGCGATGACAAGAACTCATTATTGAAACACAGGGAAAAGGACATTTAAGATTATATCCCATCCATTTAAAATGCCTGTCCAGTGACAGAGGGATACCCTTAGGCTAATGTTACAAGGTCCATTTTATTTTTTTGCAGCAGTGATAGTGCACAGCAGTAAAACTAGAGGTGTGTTGCCCATCCCTTAGATTGACTGCTTTTGTACATCCCAAAGTGTTAAAGAATAACTCCACGTTTATGTTTTTTGGGGGTTTTTGTTTTATTTTTAGTATTAAGAGCCTTTTGTACTTCCTGTCCCTTAACTACCAATGGATGTTACTTGGGGCCATACAGGTGATAATAAATATATATATATTATTATTTTTTATGCCTCTGCTAAGGGACCCAGATTTGTGGCATCCACCTAAGGTCATTTGTGCTGACATGCACATGACAGGGGGTCTGTATAAACAGATACTAGCCCACATTCTTGGTATGTAGGGCAATGTGATCGGGGAGCTCAACTTCAAAAATATCAAAATTCCCGATCTGCAACACAGATTCTACATAACTGCATGCAGTGCAATAGATTGTGGGTGGGCAGATCTTGATGAGTGCAGTTACCGTAATAGATGACATTAGTATTAATGAAAGTTTGGGGTTTTTTTTGTGTTTATTAGGTCCACAGCCAGAGGCAGAGCCTGCAAAAACTGGAGAGATGGCGTTCAGCATAGCAGATGCCAGGAAAGGTGAGTGAGAGGCCTTGTTGCAGCTTGACATAAGTGTGGTCACATGTGAGGCAGTATTGGCATATCCACACAAACTAGATTTAGATATTCATTGCTTTGCTATGGATTGCACAGGTATTGTACAATCTGATTTGTAACATGGGTAATTTTAAAGCTCTTGGCACCCCTTTTCCACTGATACCTGGCATGAAACAAAAAACATATAAATGCCCACATCCCAAGGGGACTGTCATGTAGCGGTCAGAAAAGGAGCATCTGCACAGAAATGGCGGCAGCGAGTGACCTTGACACGGACAGATTAGGAAGCAGCGTGGGTGGGTGGTGGATAGGAGTGAAAAGGAGATTTTCTAACAACCAGCACAACACACACATCCCCCCTCCCCTCCATGTAGGCTGCCGGGTTCTCTGTGTGTAGGCTGCCGGGTTCTCTGTGTGTAGGCTGCCGGGTTCTCTGTGTGTAGGCTACCGGGTTCTCTCTGTGTAGGCTGCCGGGTTCTCTCCCACTTCTCGCTCTGTGTAGCCTGCCGGGTTCTCTCCCCCTTCTCTCTCTGTGTAGGCTGCCGGGGTCTCTCCCACTTCTCTCTCTGTGTAGGCTGCCGGGGTCTCTCCCACTTCTCTCTCTGTGTAGGCTGCCGGGGTCTCTCCCACTTCTCTCTCTGTGTAGGCTGCCGGGGTCTCTCCCACTTCTCTCTCTGTGTAGGCTGCCGGGGTCTCTCCCACTTCTCTCTCTGTGTAGGCTGCCGGGGTCTCTCCCACTTCTCTCTCTGTGTAGGCTGCCGGGGTCTCTCCCACTTCTCTCTCTGTGTAGGCTGCCGGGGTCTCTCCCACTTCTCTCTCTGTGTAGGCTGCCGGGGTCTCTCCCACTTCTCTCTCTGTGTAGGCTGCCGGGGTCTCTCCCACTTCTCTCTCTGTGTAGGCTGCCGGGGTCTCTCCCACTTCTCTCTCTGTGTAGGCTGCCGGGGTCTCTCCCACTTCTCTCTCTGTGTAGGCTGCCGGGGTCTCTCCCACTTCTCTCTCTGTGTAGGCTGCCGGGGTCTCTCCCACTTCTCTCTCTGTGTAGGCTGCCGGGGTCTCTCCCACTTCTCTCTCTGTGTAGGCTGCCGGGGTCTCTCCCACTTCTCTCTCTGTGTAGGCTGCCGGGGTCTCTCCCACTTCTCTCTCTGTGTAGGCTGCCGGGGTCTCTCCCACTTCTCTCTCTGTGTAGGCTGCCGGGGTCTCTCCCACTTCTCTCTCTGTGTAGGCTGCCGGGGTCTCTCCCACTTCTCTCTCTGTGTAGGCTGCCGGGGTCTCTCCCACTTCTCTCTCTGTGTAGGCTGCCGGGGTCTCTCCCACTTCTCTCTCTGTGTAGGCTGCCGGGGTCTCTCCCACTTCTCTCTCTGTGTAGGCTGCCGGGGTCTCTCCCACTTCTCTCTCTGTGTAGGCTGCCGGGGTCTCTCCCACTTCTCTCTCTGTGTAGGCTGCCGGGGTCTCTCCCACTTCTCTCTCTGTGTAGGCTGCCGGGGTCTCTCCCACTTCTCTCTCTGTGTAGGCTGCCGGGGTCTCTCCCACTTCTCTCTCTGTGTAGGCTGCCGGGGTCTCTCCCACTTCTCTCTCTGTGTAGGCTGCCGGGGTCTCTCCCACTTCTCTCTCTGTGTAGGCTGCCGGGGTCTCTCCCACTTCTCTCTCTGTGTAGGCTGCCGGGGTCTCTCCCACTTCTCTCTCTGTGTAGGCTGCCGGGGTCTCTCCCACTTCTCTCTCTGTGTAGGCTGCCGGGGTCTCTCCCACTTCTCTCTCTGTGTAGGCTGCCGGGGTCTCTCCCACTTCTCTCTCTGTGTAGGCTGCCGGGGTCTCTCCCACTTCTCTCTCTGTGTAGGCTGCCGGGGTCTCTCCCACTTCTCTCTCTGTGTAGGCTGCCGGGGTCTCTCCCACTTCTCTCTCTGTGTAGGCTGCCGGGGTCTCTCCCACTTCTCTCTCTGTGTAGGCTGCCGGGGTCTCTCCCACTTCTCTCTCTGTGTAGGCTGCCGGGGTCTCTCCCACTTCTCTCTCTGTGTAGGCTGCCGGGGTCTCTCCCACTTCTCTCTCTGTGTAGGCTGCCGGGGTCTCTCCCACTTCTCTCTCTGTGTAGGCTGCCGGGGTCTCTCCCACTTCTCTCTCTGTGTAGGCTGCCGGGGTCTCTCCCACTTCTCTCTCTGTGTAGGCTGCCGGGGTCTCTCCCACTTCTCTCTCTGTGTAGGCTGCCGGGGTCTCTCCCACTTCTCTCTCTGTGTAGGCTGCCGGGGTCTCTCCCACTTCTCTCTCTGTGTAGGCTGCCGGGGTCTCTCCCACTTCTCTCTCTGTGTAGGCTGACGGGTTCTCTCCCACTTCTCGCTCTGTGTAGCCTGCCGGGTTCTCTCCCACTTATATCCGTGTAGGCTGACGGGTTCTATCCCACTTCTATCCGTGTAGGCTAACTGGTTCATTGCTATTGCCTCCTACATTATGTTTGTATTCTTGCAGATGACTCAGGAAAACATGAGGCCCAATCCCCACGTTTCTGGGTTTGGTATCCAATAAATATTGCTGGAGCATTTTTTTTGGTGATTCTAATTGTGATCCTGATATTTCGCAAAGCACAGAGAAAGTAAGTCAAATGAGCATACTCTGTATCTGATCATATACTTGCTAAACTAAACAATTTATTAGTAGTTTTTTTGTCCTCCCTTCTGTTATTTTATTAATTTGCCTAAAATGAGAGATCACATTTATAAAATGAGGGGCTTTAATACACATTTTGCATATTCATATATTCAATCATTGTTTAAAAGAAAATCATTACTTATTCAGTAAACTGAGGAGTAATTTTCTAACGATTGACGGGGCTTGAAACATTTTAGGGTGTCTCACCAGTCAGTCAAAAATGTCAGCAGTCAGCATGACCGGACTATAGCCTTGCAATTTATGTTAACATTTTTTAAGGACACATAGAGCTTTCTTTTGGTGGAAAACGGCAGGGCAAGCTGGTCAGGCTGAGCCATGATGGCTAGATGTATGAAGGAGCCGTGCACTCTATATAAGTGCAGCGACTTAGAACTGCTGCACATGGTTGATTTGCACGGAAAGGAAAAGGAGGAAGGCAATATATTATTTTTTTAAACATATTTCAATATATTATTATAGTTCTATTCCTTCTTAATAATGAATTAAAAGTTATGACTTAATCATAGACATGTTTTGGATAAATTATATTGTACTATTTAAATCTTTAATTCCGTTTTTTTTGTTTTTTCCACCTCTTCCCCTCGTTTTATATATAAACTTTTACAAGCTTTTACTAAGTGTACCATATAATAGGATTGGGTTTCTCCTCGGCAAAGCCTTGGAGGCCCGCACCCAGACCCCGATGGAAGGACAGTGTGGGGCTGGTCCATAATGTCCTTGTCATACAGTCAGTGGACCCTGGTTTTGGCGCAACATAGAGTTTTCTTTTGGTGGAAAACGGCAGGGCAAGCTGGTCAGGCTGAGCCATGATGGCTAGATGTATGAAGGAGCCGTGCACTCTATATAAGTGCAGCGACTTAGAACTGCTGCACATGGTTGATTTGCACGGAAAGGAAAAGGAGGAAGGCAATATATTATTTTTTTAAACATATTTCAATATATTATTATAGTTCTATTCCTTCTTAATAATGAATTAAAAGTTATGACTTAATCATAGACATGTTTTGGATAAATTATATTGTACTATTTAAATCTTTAATTCCGTTTTTTTTGTTTTTTCCACCTCTTCCCCTCGTTTTATATATAAACTTTTACAAGCTTTTACTAAGTGTACCATATAATAGGATTGGGTTTCTCCTCGGCAAAGCCTTGGAGGCCCGCACCCAGACCCCGATGGAAGGACAGTGTGGGGCTGGTCCATAATGTCCTTGTCATACAGTCAGTGGACCCTGGTTTTGGCGCTCTCACTAGCACTTGGTGCAGTTTGCGACTAGCCACGAGGTGCGCTACAGGTCAATGGCTGTGGCCCATTAATGAAGAAGCCCCCTCCCAACCAACCCGGAGGGCTAAGATCAGGTGGCATGTTTCTGCTAACCGCTGCACATCCGTTGGAAGGAACAAAAGCTCCTCCGCTTTACTAGCCCCTGTAGTTGTCCATATGTTAGCTCCAGTACCCTACATGGCTCAATTTGTGGCCCCAGTGCACCCTTTTAGTGGTGGTTAAGCTTTGAGGATTGAAAACTGGTGCCGGTGGGTCCCCATATGACCTATGGGCCAGGAACTGCAACTGTCATGGCATATAAATCAAAGAGCGTGTATTTTCTTTTTCATACAACTGTATACTGTGCGTTTTGTATGTGCCTTTTTGTATGTGCCCATCTATCTATTTCAGCAGAGATTGCATTGGACACACCTCTTCTAATTTCCCAGTATTTTATCTAAGGCTCACAATAGCTAGACCTAATTACCCAATTTAATGTCTATAAACCTTTCTTATAACTCTAGGACAGAGGCCAAAACACCAAGGAAAGTAAACAAGGATAAAAAAGGACACAAGACACCAGTAAAGGTCTCAATTGAGGATGATTCTGGAACAGCAATGCTATCAGCCCCTATAAGTGAAGAAACACCATCAACCACCAACAAAGCAACACCCAAGGTTAATCAACCTAGATATTGATATTTATCCAGTTTAGACAACTTAAGAAATATATACATGTATGTTGCTTTAGCTACAGCAATGTTGTGGTTTTTATTTTTTTTTCTTGACTGTACAGTAGAGGACCATTCTGGGGTTTTTGTTTTTTAATGGAATGGATCGCAGGGGTGTGAACTGGTCCCATTCATTTTTTATGTCTGTGAAGGTTCTCATTCATCCAGATCTACTAGATCCGAGAAAGTTTCTTGGCCTTCTCGGCATCAGGTAAACTCGCAGATTTCTAAGGCTGCCATCTGGTCTTATGTTTTATACATTCACTACGTTTTTACCAGTCCCATCCCTTTGTTTTGACAATGTCCAAATGAACTCCAAGAAATTATTATTATTATTTATATACTTTTATAATTTTTACACATTATTTATAAACCTATACAATTTTTTTTTTTCTTGCAATTTGGTTAGAGTAGGAGAGCAATACAACTAGGGATGCACCGATACTGGTATTTCGGTATCGAGTGCGAGTACCAATATTTTTTTTTGTGGTACTCGCCGATACGGAGTACCGGAAGTCCCATTTAGGAAGCCAGGCGGTGTGTAAAGACTCACACCCAATTTCCCCCCCCAGCTTCCTGATTAGCAGGTAAGCCGCCCTCATGATTCTCGTCACTCTGTGGCGAGAAAGCATGGAGCCGGCTTCCTGGCCAATCAGGAAGCTGGGCGCCGTGTAATGACGCGTCGCCCAGATTCCCGATTGGCCGGGAAGCCGACTTCATGCTTCCTCATGCCCCAAGTGACGAGGGAGCATGGAGCCGGCTTCCCAGACCACTCAGGAAGCTGGGCAGGGTGTAATGACACACTGCCCGGCTTCCTGATACAGGAAGTATCGGGCTAGGCATCGGAGCATTTGGGCGAGTACTCGCCCAAATACTCGGTACCGCTACTAGTATCGGTGCATCCCTTAATAAAACTTCTTATTTTATGCGGTCTCGTTCGTGAGACAGTAGTCAAGGGGTAAGTGTCTATTAGAAGATTTCCCTCTCTACCTGTTCAGTGACAACTTAAAATTTTTGATTTGCCCCTCGCTCACTAAAGACTGAGACCCTGAATCTGCCTAATATGGGCACAAACTACTATAAAATCCAAACCAGGGTTTTTCATTCTTGCCAATCTAAAACAAAAAATCCTTTTGTTATGCTTTAAGATAAAGTGATGGCGATTGGGTTGCTTATTGAAGATCTGCTCTTAGAGAGTGCTGCATCATTATACAGAATAGCTTCTTGCGGGGCCTCTCTGTGTGTTTGAACTTTTAATTGAAATCATTCTGTCTGACTCTTAGGAACCTCCATGCAGTTCATTGAAGAAAAGGACCGTGCGAACCTCGGAAAAATCCAACAGAGCACGAAAACTCAAATTCTAGGTGATGTACAACTATGGGGACTTGCTCAGATCAGGACATCAAATATGATGGATTACTTCACTTTTACTTTTCTTCTCTCTGGCCTACAAATTATCGCTGGCCAAGTGTGTACAAGGCTTTGTAAAGTGTTCATCACTACATTTTGTTTTATTGTACTCGTACAGTATTTTTAGGTTTACAATGAGCCCGACCAAGGATACTTAAACACTACTTTTGCTACGTGTACAACTCGGTCGAAGAACTTAGGATGCAACTGCTATCAGAAACGTGTGTGTTGGACAGTGCCTCCCATGCCAAGTGCCTTTAGGTGGCCATACACTGAGCGAATTTCAGCTGGTTCTTGAGGAACCGGCTGAAATTCGCACAGTTGGTGCCGGTTGGAAAAGCTTTGTAAGAACAGAGGTGGATTGGAGTAGCTGCCGCCTTTTTATTATCAAATGCTTTTTGGAGTCTACTTCAGCTCTGCCAGTTGGGGCAAAGGCCTTCCCCCATCTCCACAAGGACGTCCTTGTCCACTTTGGTATTCCTGGCTGCCTATGTTCAGATACTAGGGCACTCTTCATGCTCTAAGCATGCTCTTGTGCCATTGCTTAAATGGTCTGTCTCAGGCACTCTTGTGCCCCTTTGACTTTGGAGCCACCAGCTCAATATAAAAGAGTCCTAACCGTTTTCAAGCCACAAAAAAATGGCACGGCCAGCGCCAAATACACAACCAAAGGAACCCTCTTGTGGCCCAAAGAGTTAATTGGAATCCAGCACGGCCGCCCCATACCAGGGATCCTGAAGACTGCATTGGAAGAAAAGGAAAACACAGGGGGCCTGACCTGGTGCACTAATCCTTTTTATGGGTGAAAATAATAATAAAACACAATATACCCACAAGCGGAGCAAGAAAAATATCACATTGGACTGGTAGTCCTCACTAGATGAACTGCTGTGGAGATGAATGAAATGTACAGCAGAGTCGCGCTACCTCTTGTTAAACGCGTTTTCGGGGAAACTCACCTTCAGTTTTCATTCTGTGAAGGAAGAAGGTCAGGTAAACGACAAGGTCTCCCCTTGTCCATTCACAGAACACCTTGGGTAAATAGATCCAAGGCGTTCTGTGAATGGGGAAGAGGAGGGGTCAGTTGAAAGACAGGGAATGCAGTGAAGTGGAGCACTGCCTGTCATCCAGCGGGTAGAAAGTAGAGCATTAAACGGGACTGGGCTGAGCATGTAATATATCTAACAAGGAAACTTATTTTTTAACCTTCTGAATTTGTAAAGATCACTATAGGTGGAGTTCTGCTTTTATATTTTTGGTGATGTAAGGGCATAACCCAGGGAGAAGAGGCCAATGGGATTGGTGATTAAGTGAAATTCCAGTTTGACCCATAGATTAGATCTGCAACGCCTCTCACAAATGATCAACGTTGTAAAAAGGGTGGCTGTAGCTCTTCCCCAGCTGTGTCTGTCTGCCCTGTATTGGCACTATACAGTTTGTCCATTAACCTCTTTGTGACGGGAGACTACACTGTACGTCCCGCCACGAAGGGCCAAAATGACTGGCCACGTACACTGTATGTGAACCAGTTATTTGTGGCTCTGCAATGCTGGTAACCGCTGAGAATCAGCGATCACCATTCATTAATGGATGCCTCAGTATAGAGACATCCAATAATGAAAGAGTTAACCTTTTCAGATACCCGATCCCTTTCAGGATTTGGGGGTCTGACAGTGAGAGCAGAGCGGCATTTGCAGCTCTGCCGATGTAGACCGGCTTTTTTTTTTTTTTTTTTTTCCTTCAATAAATGTTTTTTTTTTCTAAAAAA
>NW_017306574.1:1031544-1051160 GCF_000935625.1 Nanorana parkeri
TTTTTTTTTTTTTTTTTTACCTTAACATAATGTTTTCTATTCCTGAAAGAATGTTTCAGTTTTCTGAGCGTTGTTGGAACGATCAGAAAACCTTTAGTGACATCTAAACCTGAAATCCTGCAGGATCAGTGTCACTAAGGTTATTATTGGCTGTTTTTAATTTTGAAGCAGCCTAATAATAACCAAAAATGAGTGAATTTAATTTATCAAGCAGTAATAGACTAATTCACAATGACTGCTTGATATAATTAAATAAAATAAAAATGTAAAAAAAATTTTTTTTTAAAAAGTGAAAAGTATAAAAAAATAATCAATAACAAATAAAATGAAATATTTAAATATATTTTTATACTATCATGTGTATATAAAAATTAACACTGTACAATGAAAATCTGCAGCTGAGCTGCAAAAAAAATCAACCCATTACAACAGAAATTTGCAGCTTAGGCTGCAGATTTTTCACCCTAAGGGTTTTTCTTATTTAACCCCCTGACAGTGATGTTCAAAGTATGTTGCTGTCACTAAGTGTGACACTTAGTGACGGTGACATTGTATGCCAGGTGACCACTTTTAGTTTGAGCTTTTAGAGAAAAAATATTAAAATGTTAGGTTTTAGGCCGAGAAGTACAGAAAAAATGTCAAGTGTCATTTAATGAACAAACTAAAAACAAGCTCAGTCATGACGGGGTTAAAGATTGCTATAAGCAAGCATCAGGCATTCTGCACAGCAGAGACTGGTCAGAGAGGGATCACTTTGAGTCAGCTGCTCACCTTGAACGTGTGTGTGTGTGTGTGTGTGTGTGTGTGTGTGTGTGTATATCTATAGGGATGCACCGATATATTGGCCGAAAATTGCACTTTTGGCATCATGCCGAAAGTGCCATTTTCCTGCCGATACTGCGGTGCATCCGTGATTTCTTTCCTCCCCGCTCGGCGCTGCTCTGTGTTCCAGCGGGAAGGAGAGAAACTGACAGGCTGCTGAGCGGCCGGCATCTGTCCTCCCACACCGCTCAGCCTCCTGTCACAAATCGGCAGAGCAGTGTGTGGGCGGAGACAGTGCTGTCACAGGAGGCGGAGCTCTCCTCCCCACACCGCTCACTCAGCCTTCTGTGACAGCGTGTCAGAGAGGAGAGCAGGTACAAGCAGTCAGCGATCGCTGAGTGTTTGTAGATAATTGAGGACATGGAATGTTTACTATATCCTCAGTTATGAATGAATGGGAAATGATCTACACCACCTCCTGTTCATTCATAGTTGTAGTTATAGTAAACACACTCTGTCCTCATGTTATGAATGATCAGGAACACTCAGTATAGAGGATTCCAGTTCATTGATAACGGGGGCTGCAGAAAGAGTCCTCAATCTCTTTTTCTATTTTAAAAGAGAAATATCAGGGATCTGTTCAGACCCCCAATATTTCCCCGAAGCCCCTAAAAGTAAAGTAAAAAATTTTCATTTCGGTGCACCTCTAATTGCAATGTATGCAAACCAAGAATGTCTGTTTTAAGAAAAGGTTTACTAGAAATATGTAAAGTTTTGTATAGCAGTGTGCAGAGCGTCCATTCAGAATTGTAGAGCAAAGTGGTGCCCCTCCTGGTATATTATTAATGGCACTATATGTAAATCTCTCACTCTGCCATCCTTACATTTCCTCCTCCATCTTTGACATGTGTTTTACCACTACTCCAGCACCGTTCCACTTTCTCCGCCTGGCTCTTTGTTTAAACACCCCCTGCTCAGACTTCCCCGTACAGAACACTTATTTCCACGTCATGCAGTTATTTTGCCCATTTGTAAAATGTGAAGAATGCGACCTCTGCATAACGACGGCATGTCGGCAGAGCTGTGAGTTCCTGGGCCCCCATTCTGTGTGACCTGGGCCTTTCAAATGTTTTCATATATTAATTTTCCAGTTGTACATATTTTTCTGTTTGTCTGCTGTAACTATGTATGTAAATATTTCTAAAATAAAAATCACTAATAAAGTTTTCTGCAGGATAGTAAGATTTTGTATGAAAATAGATTTTGTTACTTTTTACAAGGTCACCCACTCTGGGTCTGTATGGGTCAGGTATGGTGTGCTGGGAACTGTAGTTCTACTGGGGCAGGAGAAAGGCAGTTATAGTGTGCTTGTAGTTCTACAGGTGAGAGAAAGGCGGGTACAGTGCTCTGTGCCTTGTAGTTCTACAGGTGAGAGAAAGGCGGGTACAGTGCTCTGTGCCTTGTAGTTCTACAGGGGCAGGAGAAAGGCAGACATAGTGTGCTGGTACTTGGGAGTTCTACAGGTGAGAGAAAGTCGGGTACAGTGCTCTGGGCCTTGTAGTTCTACAGACAGTGTGCTGAGTAGGGATGCATCAATGCCGTTTTTTCACTATCGAGTACCGATATTTTTGTTTTCCGTACTCGCTGATACCGAATACCAATACCAGAAGTCCCATTAAGGAAGCCGGGCGGCGTGTAATGACTTGCCACCTGGCTTCCTGATTAGCAGGGAAGCCGTCTCCATGCTGCCTCATAACCAGGTGACGAGAAAGCATGGAGCCGGCTTCTTGACCATTCAGGAAGCCGGGCAAGGAGTCATTACACGGCGCCTGGCTTCCAGCTCCTTCATCACCACATGACAAGGGAGAATGGAGCCGACTTCCTAGCCAATCAGAAAGCTAGGGGGTGAGTAATGGCTCGCCGCCCGGCTTCCTGGTTTGGCCGGCTTCCCAGTCGGGAAACATGTAAAGACCTTGCCACCCGGCTTCACAATTAGCAAGGGAGCCATCTCCATGCTCCCTCGTCACTTGGCCAACCAGGAAGCCGGGCAGCGTGTAATGACTCGCTGCCCGACTTCCTGATACCGGAAGCTCAGGTATCGGGCTAGGCATTGGAGCATTTGGGGATGTACAAGTACTCGCCCAAATACTCGGCACCGATACTAGTATAGGTGACATCCCTATTGCTGAGAATTGTAGTTCTACAGAGACAGGAGAAAGGTGGGTATATTGTATTGGGACTTGAAGACCGGTAAATTGTGCTGGGACTTGTAGTTCTACAGAGACAGGACAAATGCAGGTATAGTGTGCTGGTGCTTGTAGTTCTACAGCCAGGAGAAAGACAGGTATAGTGTGCTGGTGCTTGCATTCCTAACCGCTTTAAAACTTTAGAAAGAGGGGCAACTCGAGCAGAAAAGAGCCTCAGCAGAAAGTGGGTATGGCATATCGGAGTCTGCACCTACTTGCGCATACACCCTATATGTGTGCCGCAGTCCTTGTACTCGTAACGCTAAAATCCTAACTTGCAGGCACACACAAACCTCAGCACAAAGGTTCATTTGTTAAAACTGAAATGCTGACATTACACAAGCCTTTTTCTGCACAGACTATAGGCAGACGGCTAACACTTTCTGATCCTCCCTTAAAGGCCAAATAGCAACCAGCAACTATAACTATATTCACAATAGCCCGTACAGCTCCCAATCATGGCCGAGCGGCTCAGCCGACCTGAACGCATATGCATTGGCTCGGCTGAGCCGTGCTGAAAGCCGAAGCTGGCTGGCCGGCCGCTCGGCCTGCTTCTGACAGTTGGGCGGAGCCAGCCGTGATCTTTCAGAGAGATCAGCGTCCCTGGTTACCTGCTAACCAGGGACACTGATCTGCAAACAGCAAACTCTCCCTGGCGCCCCGGGAGTCTCCTGCTCCTGGCCGCCATGGAGAGAAACACTGCTGTGTCTTTTTTTCTTTATTCTGACACGAGCAATGTCAGAATGGAAAAAAAAAAGAAAAAGATTTTTCCCATTGAAAAGCATTGGGACATTACTATTGGCTATTTCAATTTGCAATAGCCAATAGTAAACTAGCATTGTACCCACCCTCTGCTGCAGTTCCCCATCAGGTCCATCAGCAGGGGGCGGGAACAATGCTAGTTTACTATTGGCTATTGCAAATTGAAATAGCCAATAGTAATGTCCCAATGCTTTTCAATGGGAAAATTCTCTCTTTTTTTTTTTTTTTTTCTATTCTGACATTGCTCGTGTCAGAATAAAGAAAAAAAGACACAGCCCTGTTTCTCTCCAGGGCAGCCGAGCCAAATGCCGCTCAGCGTGTTCGGCCGACCCGAAGCCACTCGAAGCAGGCCGATGTACGGCTGATTTCAGCTGATGTATGGCTGAAATCAGCCTTACCAGCCTGAAGTGAATAGCCGAACAGTGTTCGGCTCACTTCAGATCGGTCATTCACTCGGCTGCCCTCGGCAGCTTGGTGAATAGACTGATTTCTTTTCAGATCCAATGCGCAATATAATACATCATTTTGGCCACTAGAGGGAGATGAGAAGCATTGCAAATAAGCATTTGTTTCCTATGCTGCTAACTCCATCTAGTGGCCATAATGAGGTAATACATTACATTTGACCTGGACAAAAAAATATAATAGAAACATTATTATTATACATATTTTATATAGTGCCAACAGTTACAATACAAATCAAGACAATATGGTACGGAGGGCCCTGCCCCTGAGAGCTTACAATATAAAAGGAGGGGCAAGTGATACAAGAGGTAGCTGTGTGGGGAACATTCTATTTTGTCTTTATTCGCACAGAATTAACATTTTAAAGAGCTTTGCAGGGTGAATGACTCTGTGATTTGTTTATAAATAAACCCCAATATATCACCAGTAGATTGATAGGTAAAGATATCTGGGGTGGAAGTTTTGGTCAGACCCCAGATATCAATCTATGATAGGTGGAAAGCGTTGGTCATTTGTAGGGATGGACCAATGCCGGTATTTCGGTATCGAGTACTGATATTTTTTTTTCGGTACTCACCGAAAGTCCCAATAAGGAAGCCAGGCGGGGTGTAAAGACTCGCCACCCGGCTTCCCAATTAGCAGGGAAGCCGTTCCCATGCTTCTCGTCACTGTGTGACGAGAAAGCATGGAGCCGGCCTTCTGGCCAATCAGGAAACCTGGCGCCGTGTAATGACTGACTCGCTGCCCGGCTTCCTGATACAGGAAGTATCGGGATAGACATCGGAGCATTTGGCCGAGTATGAGTACTCTGCACCAATACTAGTATCTGTATCGGTGCATCTCTAGTCATTTGTATAATTAATTTTTGGGAATATTTTGGTACATCACACTCAAAAAAAGGAAATTGAATTCCTTCTCCATAGAGAACAAATCTCAATATATTCGTAGATATTATTTCTGCTTGCACCTAGATAATGTAAAAACAGAAGTCCTCATCATACAGGGACTGTGGAACATTTGCAGCTCTTCGTCGTGATTTTACTACTGGGACAATGAGATTAACTGGGAAGCTCTCGGAAGACTTTACTGGACTCCCATGGTAAGGTTTCAGTCTTCAGATTGTCTGTCATGTAAGTTCAGTAGCCTGGAAAAGATACTTGTCCTCGGGTGAAGTTTTCTGGATAGCCTGAAATGACCTATAACCGGACAAGGAACATTAATAACATTGCTCTTATTATGGAGGGGTAAAGACTTTATCACTATATACATTTTAGGATATTTTGCAATCTTGGAGCATCCATCCTTGAACAGTGATGGTGGCCTCTGACACCATCTGTTATGGTGGCATTTCAACATCCCTATCCTGGGGTTTAGATAACCGTTCACACTGTCAGCCATGTAAATCCAAGTTAACACGTATGCAGACTTCCTGACACCAAGAATAGGATTATGTAACTAGTGTAGAACAGGGGGGTTCCATAACTTTTATACCTCCCATTCATCAACAATCATCATGTCCCTTTCCATGGCGTCATGTGATGTGCACTTATCCTTTTTGCTCCTTTAAGATGACCTTACCAATCCTTCCCTTCACAAATTACCAAGTTCTGACAGGCTCAGCCTCAGGACCGTATTTACCATTAGGCAGAGAAGGCACATGACTACATACGCCCTCCATACAGGGGTGCCCTGCAGGTACCTACTGTGCCTAATTCCTAGTGTTGTGTCAAGATACAACTCGGCAGGGCCGGCCTTAGGGGTGTGCGAGCCGTGCGGCCGCACAGGGCGCCAAGGCAATAGCAAGGAGGGTGCATTCTGCACAAAATGTGCCCTCCTGCTCCTAGACCTACAGGAACCGTTCCACAAACGCAGGGGAAGGATAGGCTGCATAAGGCTGCCATGTAAAGCGCCTGCCTGATGTGCCACAGTGTCCTTCTCTGCATATGTGAAAGCAGGCGGGTCCTGCAGCAAGGTAAGGGCGCCGGCTCAGGCTAAACATTTCCATTCGAGCCTACAGGTGCCTGAGAATGAAATCTGTCCCTGCTCGGCCTCCATTGTTTCATAACATCCTGTACTGGATATCACCTGCTCCTGGCTGTGTGTGCAGTACACACCATTGCATCTCATCTCCCGGGTGGGGGAAGGAGATAGGTGAGCCCCATAAAGTCAATGGAGATGTACTGTGCAGGCGTGGGCCTGGTGGAACTCGATAAGTATGAATCTGTGGGGGGGGGGGGATCAGTGATGTCATCTTAAAGGGGCCAAAAGGATAAGTGCACTTATCCTATAAGGTGTCTGTGGCACTTGTGTGGATAAACGTTGGTGTATTTTCCTAACTTTAGAACTAAAGAAGCTTAGAGACGCTCCAAAATGTCTTCAGTGTTACAGAACAAGTCCATCTTACCTACACCATCATAGCTGTATATCTACAATGTGAGATCTAAGATACTCCTGTACCTACACCCTCATAGCTGTATATCTACAATGTGAGATCTAAGATACTCCTGTACCTACACCCTCATAGCTGTATATCTACAATGTGAGATCTAAGATACTCCTGTACCTACACCGTCATAGCTTTATATCTACAATGTGAGATCTAAGACACTCCTGTACCTACGCCCTCATACCTGTATATCTACAATGTGAGATCTAAGACACTCCTGTACCTACGCCCTCATAGCTGTATATCTACAATGTGAGATCTAAGACACTCCTGTACCTACGCCCTCATAGCTGTATATCTACAATGTGAGATCTAAGACACTCCTGTACCTACGCCCTCATAGCTGTATATCTACAATGTGAGATCTAAGACACTCCTGTACCTACGCCCTCATAGCTGTATATCTACAATGTGAGATCTAAGACACTCCTGTACCTACGCCCTCATAGCTGTATATCTACAATGTGAGATCTAAGACACTCCTGTACCTACGCCCTCATAGCTGTATATCTACAATGTGAGATCTAAGACACTCCTGTACCTACGCCCTCATAGCTGTATATCTACAATGTGAGATCTAAGACACTCCTGTACCTACGCCCTCATAGCTGTATATCTACAATGTGAGATCTAAGACACTCCTGTACCTACGCCCTCATACCTGTATATCTACAATGTGAGATCTAAGACACTCCTGTACCTACGCCCTCATACCTGTATATCTACAATGTGAGATCTAAGACACTCCTGTACCTACAACGTCATAGCTGTATATCTACAATGTGAGATCTAAGACACTCCTGTACCTACACCATCATAGCTGTATATCTACAATGTGAGATCTAAGACACTCCTGTACCTACACCCTCATAGCTGTATATCTACAATGTGAGATCTAAGACACTCCTGTACCTACGCCCTCATAGCTGTATATCTACAATGTGAGATCTAAGACACTCCTGTACCTACGCCCTCATAGCTGTATATCTACAATGTGAGATCTAAGACACTCCTGTACCTACGCCCTCATAGCTGTATATCTACAATGTGAGATCTAAGACACTCCTGTACCTACGCCCTCATAGCTGTATATCTACAATGTGAGATCTAAGACACTCCTGTACCTACGCCCTCATAGCTGTATATCTACAATGTGAGATCTAAGACACTCCTGTACCTACGCCCTCATAGCTGTATATCTACAATGTGAGATCTAAGACACTCCTGTACCTACGCCCTCATAGCTGTATATCTACAATGTGAGATCTAAGACACTCCTGTACCTACGCCCTCATACCTGTATATCTACAATGTGAGATCTAAGACACTCCTGTACCTACGCCCTCATACCTGTATATCTACAATGTGAGATCTAAGACACTCCTGTACCTACAACGTCATAGCTGTATATCTACAATGTGAGATCTAAGACACTCCTGTACCTACACCATCATAGCTGTATATCTACAATGTGAGATCTAAGACACTCCTGTACCTACGCCCTCATACCTGTATATCTACAATGTGAGATCTAAGACACTCCTGTACCTACGCCCTCATAGCTGTATATCTACAATGTGAGATCTAAGACACTCCTGTACCTACAACCTCATAGCTGTATATCTACTGCTGCCTCTGACTGCTTGTCTCAGGAGATTTGGAGTGAGATTGGGTGATGCCATTACTGTGCTGCTGGAGGCTCTGACATAAGGAAGCAAAGCCCTGCCTCTACCAAGATGGCCGCCTCCACACACGGTGAAGGACAAGGCATGGTAAGTTGGTAACAGGGAATAGATCAGCTGCAGAAAGACCAAAGGCAATCCTGGTGACTAGTCCTGTATTTTTTATTGGCACAACTTCCAGAGATCAGTTCCTCTTTAAAGGGTCAGTCCATCTAAACTTGAGTACCAGTCTTCTTCTATTTTTTACAAACCCCAGTTCAAATGATCTCCACAGCTGTGTTCCCATAAAAGATGAAGGATCTTACTAGCTATTCATTCATAAAACAGGCGACTTTATTTTTCTTTCACCTTGTGTTTTGCAAAATAAACTCTGTTGGCTGTTTCTCTAATACAGACCATCACCTACCTGGAGTCACTTTTGTCCTCTGATGCAGAAGTTATCTCAATGGCTTCTGTCTGTTGATGTTCTCCTGGCTCCTTCTGGCAGCACATTGTCTACATTAAGATGACATAAAAAGATCATAAAGCTGAGATTACGTAAGTATAAGCCTCTATGATGCAGGCAGTTCCATCAAAAAAAGAAAACCCCATTTTTCAAGCAGTTGTAAAGTCTACTTCCTACCTTTTTTGCCCTAAAAAGCCAAACTTTGGCTTTTTCTCTGCCCATTATGCTGCATTTCTGCTTTACCTTGCCATTTAAAGCAGGCAAGATGGCTGATTCCAGGTTTTTCTCAGCACCTTCACAGGGATCTGTCCATATAGGAAGACTTAGAACTGAAATCTGTAGAATGTGTTTCTCTTATATATAATAGTACAATGTAGCAGCCAGGGTTATAATCCTTTAACCCCCTCACTACCCCTCCTAGAGATGCACAGTACATCTCCAGAAGGAAAAGCAAGTAGAAATTTTAACCCTATGAAACCCTAACCCAAGTAAAAGCAATTTGAACCTCGAGAAGCGTTTTCACTTTTTTTGTTAGCTTATGCAATGTGAATGGGAACATGTAACAAATATAAGATGGGTGTTATCCCAATTTGACTTATTTATGAAATTCATCAAATATATTTTTTGATGTTGTAGATGTAAATACCTTAGTTTTAATTTTCATGATGAGGAAAAATACGGAGGTGGTCATGGGAAAGATGATATAAATGAGAACTCTCCAATTAAAAGGTTTTCCTGGAAAGAAAGATAGGTAGAACGGTAACATTTATAAATACATGAAAACATCCAACCTCTTATGAAAATAAGCTAATTTTTTGGGGATGTATTGTCTAATTATTTTTAATACTGTATAAGGCAGAAACAGCCTTTGAGGCATCCTTTGGTCCCTTCCTCCCGGTAGACTTTTGGAAATTCGAACTCAAAATAACACTGAAGTTTGTGTAGGTCTAACTTTACACTTATCTGAATTTCATATTCAACTCTACTCATTAGCCTAGTCACAGGACCCGGTGAATACAATTAGAAGTCCCTTGATAGGCATTGTCATGTACCTTGGTGTGAACCTGAAGTGGCGAGGAAGGCCTTCCCTTGCAGCTCTCGTCTGAGCCCCACTGGAGATGAGACTGCAGTTGTACAGACAGAGAGGGGCACGAGTGCCTGTAGCTGATGTGAGTGCTTGACACAAGTGAGATGATGGTGTTGACAACTGAATGCCTGACGTAGCGGGTGGTTGATAGCAGTTCAGATGGCACTGGTGTGAGGAGTTGAAGCAAATTCAGGAGCAAGCCAGATCGGAAACGTGCAGGCAGCATGGTACAGAAGCAGGAGGCAAAAGCAATGTCAGGAGCAGGCCGGGTCATACGCAGAATGGTACAAAATCAGAAGACAAAAGGATGGTCAGAGGACAAGCCAAGGTCACAAGGCAGGCAGCAAGCAGGCAGAGTCAGGAATCCAACTGGGTCAAACAGGTTTTAGGAACAGGATCACGAATGCAGAATACACTTGAAGATCTCTTTGCAAGGTGCAGGAGCCATCCTTAAATAGGCCGCCTGGCGCCAAGAACAGGTGTGTGCACATTACTGCGCATCAGCTCGTGCAGCCATCCAGACAGGAGCTGTACTATCGGTGCTAACTGATGTACCCTGACAGGGATGATGTCTGCATACTTTGCGCTAAAAGTTTTTCCTTCATTCTTATCTCATAGTTATGAGGAATGTAAAATACAGGCATTGGAATGGGAACGGGTGGGGGTATCAGAAAGTGTTCTTCTGCATATGTCTGCAGTTTTGCTTTTAGGTCATTACATCCACAAGTGCAATGCCAAACATGTGAAAAGACTAAGTCCCTTTACAAACAACCAAGAAGTTACTACTTACCTAAAATATTGAGACTCATCGCATTATAAAGTGCACTGTTTCCAGTTACAATCACACATGTATAGTTGCCTTCATCAGATATTTCTGCGCTATGGATTGTCAGAGATGTTTTGTCCAGGTTCATTCTTGCACTCTCATTGCAGTCATTGGACAGACGGTCTTTATACAGTACTGCTGTACAGCTGGAATGATCAAGAATAATATTCCAGCTGGTTTGTATGACGGTTTCTCTGGGTACAAAGCCGCACTGCAGTGTAATGGGGTTGCCGATTTGCACGGACACAACAGAGCCACCTAAAATCAAACCAAGTTGGATGAATAGACTTCTTTCTCTTTAGAAGATGCATTTACTAGAATTCATTTGCATCTTCTAAACTCATCATTATGTTAAAGAGTATATTAAGTAAAAAATTAGAAATGTGAGCTGCGGAAAAAATTGGTTCGGATATTTCAGGATTTGGATCCGAAATTCAATTTAGTTGGGATTCGGATGAAATCAGTATTTTCGTTAGTTTCGGATGAGTTTACGAATATTTTGTTGCTAATACCACAGGAAACTATATACAGATATTAATACTAAAGCTGAATCTCCTACACCCGAATGGCATTTGGGATCCGAATTTCTGAATTGCATTCGGGAGCTCCCGAATGCCATTCGGGTCTGGGAGCCATATACATATATTACTAAAGCTGAGGCTCCCAGACCCGAATGGCATTCAGGAGCTCCCAAATGCAATTCAGAAATTCGGATCCTGAATGCCATTCGGGTCTGGGAACCATAAACATAAATTGCTCAAGCTGAGGCTCCCAGATCCGAATGGCATTCGTGATCAGAATTTTCGAATTGCATTCGGGAGCTCCCAAATGCCATTCTGGTCTGGGAGCCTCAGCTTTAGTATTATATGCATATACTGTATATGGCTCTCATGTTGCCGCAACGAAAATTCGCATTCAGACCCATTCGGATGCATTAAACCGAAAAACACATCTGATTGGCCAAAAAAGTCACATGTCCGATTCGTTTTTTAATGAAATTCGGATGGGATCCAAAATTTGGAAACGGAAACGAGATTCAGAAATTCGGATGTGTACGAATTTCTGAAAATTTGTACGAATTTGGATTCGGAGAGAAACAAATCGCACATGCCTATTAAAAACTTTTTGATTCCAGTTCTATACAGAGTGGGGAAGGATAAGAACTTTTGAAAAGTTAACTTAAAAACAATATAGTCTCTCTATGTATTCTGCATGATAACTTGTTGGATGTTTCACATAGATACTTCCTTACCAGGTAATGTTACATAGTTCTCCTGTGGATCCTCCAAGGTAGGATGAGACACAAGACATCTCCCCATAGTCACATTCTGCATTCTGTAGATGCTGATCACTGTCCATGTACTGTCCTCCTCTCTAAATCTCATTGTGTTTATATTGCTGGACTGAGGGATCCAGGAGATTCCTCCTGCTGGAGATCCGCCACTCGCTCTACATTCGGGAAACCCGGCACTGTTTATTTCTAGAGACACGGAGGGCTGAGCTGAAGTAAGCAATTTCAACGGTTAGAGAGAAATTATAAGAAAATAAATATGCACATAGCACAAATCATACTTCTCCATATCTGTATGTCCGATTTCAGAAATGCTATTGTTGAACAACAAGAACAAGCTGAGGAAGGTGAAGCCCTGTGAAATAACCATTACTAATGGGGTATACAGGTACAGTTGGGTCTGGAAATAATTGGACACTGACAGAATTTTCATAATTCTGGCTCTGTAGGCCACCCCAATGGATTTGAAATGAAACAACCGAGATGCAGTTTAAAGTACAGACTTTCATCTTTAATTCAAGGAGTTGAACACAAATATCATATTAAACATTTAGGAATTGCAACCATTTTGATATATAGCTCCCTTATTTCAATGTTCTCAAATGTAATTGGACAAATTAACTCAATCATAAATATGTTCATTTTTAATACTTTGTCAAAACAGGAAAATTGTATTTCATACTTACCGTAATTTTCCTTTCCTGTCCAGCTCCATGGCAGCACACGAATGGGGAGGAGGGAGGTATTAACCCATTCGTGTGCTGCCATGGAGCTGGACAGGAAAGGAAAATTACGGTAAGTATGATATACAATTTTCCTGTTTTCCTCCTCTGTGATGCTTTGTCAGGCCATTACTGCAGCGGTCTTCAGTTGTTGTTTGTTCTTGGGTGTTTCTGCCTTAAGTTTTGTCTTCAGCAAAAGAAGATTTTGAGTTATGCATGTGTATGAAACACTCTTAAACATTTCCAAAATTTCCCAACATACAACATCCCAAAATACCTTATTAAAGCCCAATGCTAGAGTCACACTCCACCCAAAATACCTTAGTAAAGCCCAATGCTAGAGTCACACTCCACCCAAAATACCTTAATAAAGCCCAATGCTAGAGTCACACTCCACCCAAAATACCTTAGTAAAGCCCAATGCTAGAGTCACACTCCACCCAAAATACCTTAGTAAAGCCCAATGCTTCTGTGAGGTGGCTGCTGGACATTTAGTGATTTCTGTAGTCAGCCAGGCTGGATTATAGTTGGCATTTATTTGGTTAATTCCAGGTGTCTGGCATTGATTGTACCCACCTGGGTGGAGTGTTGTAATGTGGGATAATGTAATATAAAGTCTGTTGTAATGTGGGATAGCCAATGAGCGACTTTGTGAGTGTATAAATGTGATTTTTTTTTTCTGCTCGTGCGCGCTCCCTAGCGGGCGGGAGCAGAATCCCGCCGGTTACATATCGCCGCGAACGTCACAGTGAGAGCAATAATTCTAGGCCCATCAATCACTGATAACACTAAAATGATGAGCGGTAAAAGCTTTTAAAGCCTATTGACCTATGGCCAATTTGGGTATGGTAGGGTTTTGCGCTTTTGTGGGCGCACGCATTTTAAAGCATGACATGTTTGGTGTCTATTTACCCGACATTCTGAGCCTGATGACGGGGACCCTGCGAGACCCCGAAAGTACTTGCTATTGAATTACGGTGTTTGTAATTAAAATTGCCATTTTCTGAGTCAGCTTGGTGTGCTGGTGACATCCTTTACCATTTCATATGTTTTCACGGTGCCTCAGTGGCCACTGCGAGCACCCATTCATCTGCACCATCTTCCAGGAGATCTGGTAAGGAGTGCAGCAAGATATACATATATTTTTTCTATTTACCCGACGTGACCCCGTCTTTTATATTGTACCAAAAAATTGGTTAATAATAAATGTTTTATAACATAACGTAGGGAAAATACTATTTGTTTCAAAATGTTCGGTCCTTTTTTAATTATATAGTAAAAAATAAACCACCAAAAGAAAGCTCTATCTGTCCCCAAATTTTTTTTATAAAATTCATTTCAGTACAGCGCTGCATGACGCAATAAATGTCAGTCAAAGTACCAAACGCTGAATACTGAAAAATTGCCGGGACAGGAAGGGGATTTAACACCGCGGTCAGCATGTGGTTAAAGATGAATCTGCAATTCAATTGCATCTCGGTTGTTTCATTTCAAATCCATTGTGGTGGCGTGCAGAGCCAGAATTATGAAAGTTCTGTCAGTGTCCAATTATTTCCAGACCTAACTATATACAGTATATATATATAGATATGAATATAGTAAAGTCTGCAATACAGGCACAATTTTTTCAAAATGGAAAATGCCAAAATTGTAACATTGTTTCTACGTACCTAAAATGTTTAAGGTAATCTCATTGAAGAATGTGGTGAAAGCATTTACAAGTTCACATCTGTAGATTCCTTCATCGGCTAATTCGATATTATGGATTGTCAGGGATTGAGGGTTCAGTTTCATCCTTGCCTTGGCATGGCAATGATTTGTTACCTGGTCTTTACCATTTTTATACATCGACGCTTTACAGGTGGAATTGTACAGATCGATCTTCCATATAATTTGTAGAAAGGTTTCTCCGGGGTCATGGCCACACTCCAGTACCACAGAACCTCCATATCGCCCTGACACAACAGAAGCACCTGAAAGTCAAACCAAGGTGGGTGAATATTTTATTTTAACATGTGTTTGGCATTTTTAGGCCTTGGTTTGCATCTTGTAAGCCTTTCAACTTTCAATCAAATTTGCTCCTAGCAGGCCTAGTCAGCAAGTGCCAACTAGGGTCTTAAAAGCGCCAACTAAAATAAGTTTCCCTAATTCGCCGGTAACTGGCCAGATTGGGCAAACATTTTCTAACGTCTGTACTCCCCATTGTCTTCAACTCACAAGTCGTGCCATGTTTCCAAACAATCCCAAAGTACTTCTTTGTGACAGACATATTATTGGGCAAATTCAACTGTGAAGAGGTATACGATGAATTCAACACCAAGTAATATTTTTTTTTTAATCTGCTCTTTCCCTCTGAGAAGCTCTTTTGCAGAAGCTTGTGTGCATGGATTTTGGGATCTGCATTTTAGGTGCATTACCATCCTGTACATGTCTTCCAGGGAAGGTATTATGGAAGCGTCTTTAGTGCGGTAACCAAGACTCGATTTCTGCACATAGGCCGTGACCAAGGGTGGCAGTCATGCTGCTGACTGTCACTAATTCACCCTCATGTTTAATAAAAGCCTCTCGCAGCCTACACATTGGACAGCAGGACACAGGACAGCCACCCTGACTGCCAGAGCAAGCTGCAAGTTTGAGCCTATTTGTGGAAAAAAATAATGGTCCTAAAAACTGTAGAAAAAATTATGGCTTTTGTCCACTTCCTAAGGCAATACTGATGTCACTGTGACCCATCACTGCCTTCTGGGAAAGCTGGGGCACATGCTCAAGGGATTTTGAGCGATGATCTTTCCTGTGGGGCATTGGTGCAATGGGAAGTGGACATAGGCCATCATCCAAGGCAACTGTTCTTTTGTTCAAAGTTTTTCTACAATGTTTCCACAACGTTCTTGCCACTAGATGGAACCAAGGAGCATAGTAATTTCCTATGCTCTTCGGCTCATCTAGTGGTGGAAATGCTGTGCGAACGTCATTCGACCAGCGTATGGCTGGGTGGGTGATTTTATAAATAATCCCCAAAGTCTATGTAAACCCAAAATCTATTTTTCAGTTTGCTTGGCATCATGCCTCACTGTATACAATTTCCTTAAAAGAGAACTATGGGGTAAGTGTTTTTCCCCATAGTTCTCGTAAGGGTCACGGGAGGACATATACTAGCGTCCTCCCGTCACCCAAAGCTCAGTATACCGCGAGCTACAGCTCGCGGTATATTGAGACCGCCGCAGCCGGGACAGATCCCTACATTACTGTCGAGATCCGCCCAGCTGCTTGAGCGATAGTGGGCTCTGCCTATTTAGAGGCAGAACCAGCTGTACCCGCCCCTCCACCATCCGTTCCTTCAGTCAGCGCTGGAGGATCGGAGCGGGGAGGGGGGGAATCCCTGCAGGGAGCCGTGACTGACAGTCACTGCTCTCTGCAGGGAATGATCAAAAAGTGAGCGAGCGACGCTATTTGTTCTCTCACTTCCCAATCTATTGAGCCGATGTGTGACAGTTTGATTGTCACACGTCGACTCGAACTATGAGGATGAGTGATTTTCACTCACCTCATAGTTCTCCTTTAAACAAATCACTTATTGTGAATCTATTGCAAAGTTTCTTCCCTGCAGATCCTGCCAGTAACAAGCACTTCCTGTAACAGTTTGAAGCACCAGCTGGCACTGCCTGGCAATTAGCAGCCATGTTGTAAGCCTGCAATGTGGGCACCTTCAGTTGGCCGTTGGGCTTCCAATCAGATCTGCAGATGGCATGAACAGAATTGATAAGCAGTCCAACAGCCAAATGAAGGGGCTCGCACAGCAGGCTGACATCACTGCTGCTAAATGCCAAGCAGTGCCAGTTAGTGCTGTCAATCTCTAACAGGAAGTGCTTCAGGTAAGAAACTTTGCAACGGATTCACATAAATTATTTAAAGGACATGCATACAGTAAGACATGATCCTAAATATACTGACAAATAGATTTTGGGTTTACACACTGTACCCTTTAAGAGGAGACAGAACACATATACACGTGAACAAGTAAACCCCTTTGTCATTTGTCATATGCAAGGTTTTCCATCTTAACCAATTAGCTTTGGCTTTCCATTCAGAATATCAGACCTAACTTCTACTTGTTCAATAAAAGTCTTACCTGAACAGATGGACCCTTGCAGCATTAAGATCCGATAAAGCAAAAAACAGATTGACTGTAGAAGATGCATGTCAGAAAACAGATCAGTTGTGCTTTAGTGGAATTTTGATGTGTGTCTACATATAGTAGATGAGACTTCCTGGATGACATTTCCTGTTGTGGTCACTAGCAGACCACTGGCAAAAATGAGCAGATGTAATGTAGTCATGCCGCTTGTGGGTGGTCTGCACCTAAACATATAAGAATGGCCATTTTGAAAAAAAAAAAATGTGTAAAAGTGTCAATATGAATATAAATTAAAACCCTGTGAGTGAAAAAACTGGCAAGTAGAGCAACAAAATGTCTACAGAGTTTTTCAACAAAACTGATTGTTGCCAAGTCAGAAGGTGTCTACTCCAAGTCAAAGACTAACAGGGTTATTCACAGAAGGGTGAAGAGTTTGGAGAAGGCAGGAGAAGCGAACAATCTAGGACAACATCGCTGAACTGGAAAGTGAGCTGAATTGGAGAATTTTTCCAAATCGGCTATGTTGTCCTAGATTGTTCCCTTCTCCTGCCTTCCCCAAACTCTTCACCCTTTTGTGAATAACCCTGTAAGATCTAACCATCTACTTACTGTTAAGGTGCCCATACACCTTACAATGTATCTGCAGATTTTCTGTGGTCAGATGGAAAAAGTGCAACAGATTGGCCCAGGTGGAGATTACTCCATCCACACAGTTAAGTGTAGATGGAGGAATCGGTTTCACCTTTTCCACCTGACCACAGAAAATCTGCAGATAATTGTAAGGTATGTGGGCAGCTTTACCTGTTGGAGGAGTCAGGTAACAATAATTCAAATCGGTCTTCCTTTATTATGACCAACTGAGCAGTCAAATCTCATATAAACATGAACATGTAAGGCTCCATTCACACCTAGGCAATTTGGTGCCCAAAGGTAAGCCTACAAAACACTCAAGACAAGGATTCCCATTCGTTTTTATGGCCGTAGACTTCAATGGGAAATGCCTGGAAACCTGCGTTTCAAGCATTTTTGCAGGATGGTCACGCAAAGTTTTCCAATGAAGTCTTTGGGACCATTTGTGGTCTGTCAAAAAGTAGCTCATGTACTTTTTCCAGTGTCAGGCGTTTTTCTGCTTGTGACAAAATTCTCAGGTGTGAACAGAGGCCATAGAAATTAATGGGATTCTCAGGGGGCGTCCTGAGGCCAGGTGTCACCCGAAGCGGTTACCGGGTGACACCCCGGCGTGACGTCACCGCACATGCGCGGCGATCTTATTGATACCTGCCGGTGGCCATCTTGGTGATGGACGCCGGCAGAGAGAGGAGGGGACGGTCACCCGGCGCAATGAGGTATGCCGACTTTTCAGAGGGGGGTGACACTAAAATGACTGTCAGCCCTCCAATGGTGTCACCTGGGTGTGGCCTGCACCCCCCACACCCCCCTTGTGACGCCACTGGGGATTCTTTGTTTTAAGCAATTTGTCATGCTCAAGAAAAGTGAATGAGATTCCTTCCCTTGAGCGCTTCGCTGCGCTTACCTTTGAGGTACGAATTGCCTAGGTGTGAGCGGGGACTTAATATAATTTCCAAAGTTGTTTTTAGATCTGCAACTTTTATTAAAATAATACCTGGTGATCCTGCCATGAAGGTCCTTGTTCAAGTACTTGTGCTCCTGCACTGTCACTGTGTCATCGGTTGACTAGCGAATGAGCTGCACAATGGTATTGGTTGCTAAGATGTTGCCAACTCTATAGCGGCATAGGTTACGGTACACCCATCTGCATCTTAGCAACCAATGACACTGCACAGCCAGCTGATGGCATGCTAGCAGCCAATGTTGCACAGCGTCATCCATTGCTAGGACACAGGCAGCCCTCAGACGCTGGCTTGGGTTTGGTTCACTTTGATGTTTGTTTGAACCCAGCCAGAAATCCAGGTTCAGCAAACATCTAAGTGAACCAAAGCCAAGCCAGTTCGCTCATCAATAACTATCATGTGTGGTCATGGAGGAGACTACAAATGATCAGGACCACATGCCACAAAATTGACTAATTTCCTTGAAATATACAGTATATCATTTACGTGGAGGGGGTTGGGGTTTTTTTTTTTTTAAACAAAATCAGAGTTTTAAAAGAATATTATGGTTTAAGCCAGTGTAAAAATACAAACACGTTTCAATACATTTTATTCAAGGTATTTTCCAAATATGTACAGAATATAATATATAATATCACACAAGGTACCATGGACCATAGTAGTATAAAAATTAAAAAAAACAATAGGTTTATAACAGTGACCTCTCAACAGTGTAGCAGGGGTAGACATCACACTGGGCAATCTGACCATGAGGTCCGCCTCTGTTTAGGGATACTTTACTCTTCCAATTTCACCCCAACAAATTAAGAATTATTAGGACCTGTTTATTGCCTAGAAGAAGCTCATTCTCAGTTTTGGACAGAGTAGGGAAGGGTTGGAACCTCTGTCAGGTTTTAATTGCTGTCATTGCCACCTGGGGAGATTCACCATTTCTTTTTTTCCTTGTGGTGACCACTGGGACAGAAAGTGATGGGAAATCCAGAATGTTACAGCTGCCACCAGAATAGAAGAATAGAGGAGAAGTCTTCCAACAGAGACACCTGTCCCAGTGATAGCTGTCTAAAAGGGGATTTCCCCCTCACTTTTCACTTTTGAGAGGTTTCCCTTCCCTTGTATCTCTGTGGTAGCCACTGGACTCTTTTTGGCTGTATATAT
>NW_017306574.1:1051340-1069782 GCF_000935625.1 Nanorana parkeri
ATATATTAGGTGCGCCTAGAATTTAGCTTTAAAGCAAACCTAAAAGTCAAAAAGTAAGCAGGTCATGCCTTCTCAAAAAACAAGGCTCTGCAACACAAAATATTTATTAGGGTCGGGGAACAGTTCCCCCGTGGCAGTTGGAATGTTTTAGCACTTGGTGGATCAATAAAACAGGTTTCTTGTGTTGAGTGCAGGATTGCATTTTCCGGTATATTACACATTTATACAAGATACTTATTATCAATAATGGAATTTCTATCGATTTCCATTCAATAACACTGGGAACACATCTATTTTTATTGGCCAAGCGAGTAAAAACCTGCTAGGTGGCAACCTTACAGGCAAAAACTGGTGCACTGTTGCCTTAAGGGGTTCTAAGACGGGTGAGAGAATACACCAAAAGGTAATAAAGTGGTCCTTCCTGAAAAAAGGCATTAAACTAGAAAAGTTACGGTTGGATAACAGGTTCGGTGAAAGAACTTCCAGAGTTTAGCTGGGAAACCTTTGCAGGCGTTGCTGGGCTTTTTGCAGTCGGCTGATCCGACCCTTTAAGCTGTCCCTCTCCGTGGAGAGGTCCTGCTTCTCCCGCAGCATCAGATCCAAATTCTGTTTATCTTGAAGCAGGAGCATCATCTGTGTGTGGAGTTGCTTGGCAGACCCACGGAGGACATAATGCTGGATGATGAGAGGGACCTGGCTACCCAGGCGGACTATTGCGTTCTAGGAGAGAAAAGAGGTTACAAAAAATGATAAACAAAAAGAGATCAAGGTGACACCATCTTTGTATAGGCGTCACCCGAGGCCAGCATCTACTTCCTGGACTAAAGTTCTTCCTATGGATGTCACAATCTGAGGCACTGACCCTGCTTGACCCTCTCTTCTGGTATTGCCCTTGTAACAGACTCTCTTGGAGGCGGACCGTAGCGAACGTCCGCCGCCGTCCAATCCCGGCCAGGCATGACGCTCCGACCTCTTCGGGCTTACCCACATTTAACCGCGGTGTTTGAATTGCTCGGCGTTCTGTTGTCTGCAACACAACACTGAGCAATTCCTGCTCACAAAGGATCTTCTCTGTTGAACTCCTTAGCATGTCAGTGATTGCTGACATACTCCTCCCTATCCACCGGCAGCTGCTGTGCAAGGGGGTCTCTCCTAAAGGAGACATTGGTGTGGGAAAAGCTACTTCCACAGTGAGGACTGTTCCCTGAGCTACTAACTGCAAGTATACCCTCTCTACCTGTCTGCTTTGCCATTCATTTGATGGACTTAATGTTCTTGACCTGTGATGCCGGTCATATATATGCATTGTCTCAAAATATCACCCTAACCGTCCTCTCCGCTCATCAAAAGACCTCCTGCTTTCCAGCTCCCTCGTCAACTCCTCCCCTGCTCGCCTCCAAGACTTCACTAGAGTCTCTCAAATCCTCTGGAACTCTCTACCCCAACCGGTTCGTCTATCTCCCACACTGACTGCCTTTAGGCGATCCCTTAAGACTCCTCTCTTCAGGGAAGCCTATCCCACTGCAACCAACCCCTGAAATATCAATTTCTTAAAGAATTCATCCCCACACAGCCACCTCCTCGTGTATCACTGGCCCCTCCCTTTTAGATTGTAAGCCCTCAGGGGCAGGGCCCTCCTTACCATCTTGTCTTGAATTGTATTGTGATTTTAATGTCTTCCTTATATTGTGAAGCGCTGCGCAAACTGTTGGCGCTATATAAATCCTGTACAATAATAATAATAATCATATTGAATTGCCCACTCTAATCGCTTATTGGATTGTATGGCCTGCTAGACTACAACCAGTCTGCTTGTCCTAGTGTGAGGAAACACTGGATAACACTCTCTAATCAATTAGGGATTCTATGAAGGAAGGCTATCCCATTATCCTGTGTGTTAAAGGAGAACTATGGGGTTAGGGCTTTTCCCCATAGTTCTCCTAAGGGTAACGGGAGGACACAAGCTAGCATCTTCCCATCACCCTAAGCCAGTGGTGGCGAACCTTGGCACTCCAGCTGTTTTGGAACTACAAATCCCATGAGGCATTGCAAGGCTCTGACAGCCACAGACATAACTCCCAGAGGCAGATGCATGTTGGGATTTGTAGTTTTGGCACAGCTGGAGTGCCAAGGTTCGCCACCACTGCCCTAAGCTCTGTTTACTGAGACGCCGCAGCTGAAACGGATCCCGACAATTATGTCTGGATCCGCCCAGCTGCGTGAGTGACAGCTGGCTCTGCCTATCTGGAGGCAGAGCCAGCTGTGCCCGCCCCCTCCCCCGTCTGTTCCGCCAGTCAGCGCTGGAGGATCGGAGCGGGGAGGGGGGAATCCAGTCCCTCCCCTGTCACGGCTCTCTGCAGTGACAAGATCGAGAGGTGAGCGAACGCCGGTATGTGTTCGCTCACCTCCCGATCTACTGAGCCGACCTGTGACAGTCTCATTGTCACAGGTCGGCTAGAACTATGAGGTGAGTGAAAATCACTCACCTCATAGTTCTCCTTTAAGGATTCTATGGTTATAGACTGCAGGGACTTAACTCTTACACTCCCAAATCATAACAGTGCTAAGTGGGCAATACTGAAGTGATCCCGCTGCGTTTATAGGAAGACGCATTGTATTCACCACACTCTACCTGAATAACCTGGCTCTAGACTCTGCATCTGTGATCCTATCAGGAAATGATTCTTCCCCTCAGTGATACGTTACAGCCCTGCTAATTTGTATATAGTTGTATCGACTGCTGGCTTGTGTGTTTCTTTGCACTAGGTTGTTGTGTATTGATTTTTCTTTTTTGTATCTCACCTTGCTTGCTCAGTCGTTTGCTTTGCACTTGTTCACAATACACATCCATATTGCCCACACCCCTCCAGTCCCACTTGCTATATAGAAGTCTGGTCCTACCAATCAATAGACAATTCCAGCCTTGCCTTCTTAGCATACCCAGAGCGCTCACCTTGAAATAGGCTTGGAGATGATAACTCATTTCAACGATGGACAAGTACATGTCACTTGATGACCTCTTCTGAAAGCAAAATTTAGTAGCATCCTCGCGTGCGGCCTTCAGGTATCGCCCGTATATCGAGTCCTGACAATAGATGATGTCCTCCATCCTGAACTGGTTCTGAATTGTCTTCTCAGCCTCTTTTTGTTGGTCGCCACAAATATTTTCCAGTTTCCCCTTAGGGAAAAAAACAGAGAGGAAAGCTCAATATTTAGAACTAGGGTGTCAGAGAAGTGATTCTCTTTAGCATGCCATGAGCCTGTAGATTTGGATGGTGAACCACTTTGACATCTTCACATCAAGAGGACTACTCACATTTTTAGATATTTAAGTGACTGATAACCTGTCCCTGCTCTACGAAGATCCTTATTGTGTGGCCCCCTTTACACTGCACAGCCTCTTCTCTGCAGGTACAAGCTATCCATAGGATCAAATGGAGATAGTAGTGTGCATGGACCAGGGACGTGTGGTCAGGGGAGGCAGGGGAGGCAGAGCCTCACCTAGTATTATGTAGGAAAATGGCAACTTGGACCAATGGCAAAGCGCCATTGGTCCAAGCTGTCGAATCCAAAAAAAAACCCCACTGAGGCCATCGATCTCGATGCCTCAGCTGTGACGAGCAAGTGAGGGACGGGGAGGCTCCTCCTTCACACTAGCTTGGAGACTGGGTTGGGGGCTGGGCTTTGGCCGGGGGGTACGTGCTGGGGAGTGCCTCACCCGGAACCAGAGGTACCACACGTCACTGGCATGGACAGTAAGAGCTCGACCTAACTGAGAAGATTTGAGTCGAGAAGGCTCAGCATGGAGACCTCAGTGCAGTGGGGATAGAAGAGGATAAGAGCAGTTACACTTTAAAGTGATATGAAGTTAAAAGGTTTTTGTGATATGTCACATGCTGATGAAATCACTTACAATGGATGCTGCTCCTTGATGTTTAAAAGTTTTAGTTTCCTACAGAATCAGCTGGTCCCCTGAGCACTGACCCTGATATCCTGTTTAACGTTGGCTCTATTCCCTTGCAGGGTCCTGGAGCCACCCTTGTGTGTGATAGAAAGCTGTGTGAGTCTCCACAAACACACAGACACGGCAGGTCAAGACATTCCCCTTCTCTCTGCTGCTCCTTCCTCCTCCAAGCTAGTAGATAGATGGCTGCTGGAAACTGTGCTCCCCCTTGTGAGCTTGAACTGGACAGCAAGTTCAGGGAAGCAGAACTGAGAGAGTTTGAGTCAGCTGTTCTGAAACATGATGGCTGCAAGTGCATGGGCAAAAACAATTCTATGCTGGGCAATCTACTGTATATTTGTTTGATCTGGATTCATGGATTTAAAAAAAAAATGGATGAGAGTTTAATGCTACTTTAAGCTTTGAGATGCATAGTGGGGCCACAGTCTAACTGCTCGGAGGAAGAGTTTTGCATCCTGGTCTTGCTGTAGTGCACTCCTTTTTTTGCAGGATGCACGTGCCCAGCCAGCCAGGAAGCTGACAGCGCGCAGCGCCAATCACAGGTGCTGAGACATGTTCCCGGTCCGCAGCTGCAGAGATCGGGCCCGGCACGTGGAGCTGCGAACACGCCCGAGCCCATCACTAGTCAGAATCTGTGCCCTGCAGTACCTCTTCTTCACCACAAGATGCCCTCAGCCTTGGGGGTTGAATGACAGTATGGCAGCACTGGAAGACTGAGCACATACTGTGAGTGCAGCGTATTATGGCCATGGTGCCCTTCGTTCATAGTGCATTATGTATCAGGGTGAGCGCAGGGTGTTGAGACCATGGTGCCCTTCATTTCCATTGCACTATGTATCAGTGAGTCCAGATAAGAGGCGAAGATGAAGAGAACCCTGCGGTATCACATGACTGGACTGAAGATTTGGAAAAGGTGTATAAGGTGAAGATTAAATATTATTTAGCAAAATTAAATATTATTTAGCAAAAAAACACCGAACAATCGGTCCTACCTTTGCACTTCTGTAAAGATTTGGAAACTGCAGAAAATGCTTTGCAGCGATGTTATCGAAACATGTCCGTACCAGCTCTGAGGAAAAGAAAGAGAACATAAAATTCCAAAAACTGTAACTTTAGTAGGGCTGCAACCAACTAATCGATTAATCGTTAATAATCGATAATGAGAATAGTTGTCATCTATTCTCATTATCGGTTAATTGGTTGGATCCACTAGCTCTCTCCTCCACGCTGGCTACTGCAATTTGAAATGGCCAATAGCAGGCTGGTTATTGCACCCGCCCACTACTTGCTGTAGTTACATTCAGTTTCCCTCTACGGAATCTTGCCACTGGCAGCTGTGATTCCCTGGCTGAAGATATTCAAACGCCATGTGCTTACAATACAACAACAAGATTGCTAAAGACTAGGGATGCACTGATACTAGTATCGGTTCCGATGCCGAGTATTTGGGCGAGTACTCGTAGTCACCCAAATGCTCCGATGCCTAGCCGGATACTTCTGGTATCAGGAAGCCGGGCAGCACGTCATGACACGCTGCCCGGCTTCCTGATTGCCCGGAAGCCAGCTCCATGAAGTGACGAGAGAGCATGGAGCCAGCTTCCCGGCCAATCAGGAAGCCAGGCAGCGTGTAATGACGTGGTGCCCGGTTTACGGATTGGTCAGGAAGCCGCCTTCATGCTCCCTCGTCACCTCATGATGAGGGAGCATGGAGCCTGCCTACCGGCCAATCAGGAAGCCAGGCGCAACGTCATTACACAGCGCCCAGCTTCCTGATTGGCCAGAAAATCGTCTCCATGCTTTCTCGTCACCTAGTGACAAGAAGCCGGGTGGCAAGTCTTTACACGCTGCCCGGCTTCCCGGCTAATCGGGAAGCCGGGTGGTGAGTCATTACATGCAGCCTGGCTTCCTGAATGTGACTTCCGGTACTCGGTATCGGCGAGTACCAAAAAAAAATATCGGTACTCGTACTCGATACCGAAATACCGGTATCGGTGCATCCTTACTAAAAACTGCAGAGAAAATACTCACCTAGATCCATGTGTCAGCCCCTTGCTGGCTGGAGGACCAGGAGGAGTGAGGCATTGCTCCCTTGCAGACGGTAATGCTGTAAGAATGTAAGTTGCCAATAAGGGAATGACATCTCGCTCATCCAGCAGCAAGGGACCAACACATGGAAACAGGAGTGTATTTCTCTTACCCTGTTTTCCCAGTATAACGACCACTCACCATTTACAGGGTCACTAGTGGGGCATGGCCCTTTGAGGGAATGGGGTTTGAGAAAGGTAAAAGAGACACATCGATTGTGAGATGACAGGACTGCGTTCTTACCGGCTATTTCATTCAGCTTCACAATCGCCGGCTCTTCGAACGTCTGGATTTGCTTCCTGGCGACATTTTCAAACGTTCTGAAACTTACAAAGCCTGTCAGCTCTCGGCCTCGGTGTTGATCCTCATAGATCTTTACGTCATCTCTTAGGTCCTCAGCATCTGAAAATGAGTTACAGTCAAAAGATTTTACATTCATCTGAACATGATGTGGAGTAAAATGTTAGTAAGGTATCCACAGTGCTAAGGTGAAGGTACTTTGTGGTGCCCCAAAATACCTGTGTTACCCCTTAACATCAACCCCTTTACCCCTGTGGAGCCCCTATAATCCGAGACCCAGGCTGAACATAGGGACTTTTCTACAGGTCGATATTAAATCCTGCCCACTCCTGATACAAAGCTTTGCTTCTGTCGAATACCAGAGCCTCTACTACGCAGTGCTGGCATTTAAAGGAGAACTATGAGGTGAGTTCTTTCCACTCATCCTCATAGTTCTAGCCGACCTGTGACAATGGAACTGTCACAGGTCGGCTCAGTAGATCGGGAAGTGAGCGAACACATAATTGCATGACATGAGCAAGGCTTAGCACTGGGAGAGAGTAGGGCTTAAAGTGTAACTTCCGTTTTGTTGAAAAGAATGCAATCCCCTCTAGGTGATCTATCTACATTGAAAAGAGTTTAGAAAACACATTTCCAGACTCTTACCTTTTTGTTTTAAAGAAATAGCTGTTTGTTTCCCTATGTAACCTGCAGACTGAGCCCCGAATGGAAAAGTCAGCCTGCATTATAACTACCAGAGCAAATCTCAGTGTTCTAATCAGGAAAGCTGCAGTGTCTGTTTCCCTTTAGACAACCTTTGGGAGCATCTCACAAAAATAAAATGCCTGATGCTGGAGATTCCTAAAATTTGACTCTGTCTGTATCTTGCCGACTTCTGAGAAAACCAGTAAGACAATCACACAAGCAGGAAATTTCCTTTCGGGTGTGTACTCCTAGGTGGGTCCAAATGAGAGTCTTGCTGCAGGTGTCCTGCCAGAATGCTGACTGTACTATCCGACACTGAAATCTGTTATTTATGAACAAGGTAAACAATAAGGGGTTATTCACTATTGAGCCGAAGGATACAGCCGTAGCTTCGGCTCTCTTCGGCCACCAGAGTCCTTCGGTTCAGTCGAACCAAAGGGCTGCTGTACGGGCTATTCACAATAGCCTGTACAGCAGCCAAAGGTGGCCGAGCGGCTCAGCCGAGCCAAAGGCATATGCTTCAGCTCCACTGAGCCTGAGTGACAGCCCAAGTGGGGAGAACGGTCTACCAAAGGCCGGCCGTTCGCCCCCGCAAATGACAGCTGGGCGGAGCCAGCCGTGATCTCACGGCTCGCGCCGCCCAATTGTAATGACAGATCAGAGTCCCCAAATCTGTCATTAAACAATAACAACTGGGCGGAGCCGGTCGTGACTTCACAAGAAGACTCTAGCAGGTGCCGGCCAATAGCAAACAGTTGGGCCGAGCTAGCTGTCACTGCCAGCTCCACCCAATTGTTTTTCTTTTTTTTCTTTTATTTAAAATATTTTTCTTTTATTTTTAATTTTTCTATTTTGGATGATTTTTCAAATAATTTCTTAACCTTTTTTTAATTATTATTTTCACTCTTTTCACTTATTTGCTATTGTGCTCGGTACCACAGAGGTACTGAGCAGAATAGCCGAGCCAAATGCCGCTCAGCGGCATTCGGCTATTCACTCATTGCCGTTCGGCTCCCAGATGTTGAATCGACTGAGTCGAACTCCTACTGCACTTCGGCTCAGCCGAACATGCCGATTTCTGTCGATGTTCACTTTGGCTTAGTTTTTCACTCGGCTGCCTTCGGCAACTTTGTGAATAACCCTGTAAGCGTTCCTTGAAATGAACAAGGTAGATTTATTTTATTGCGCAGCAGTTTTGGTGTGCTTACATCTGTCAGATGAATCTTTTAGAGTTCTTTCCCAGGTATTAAAGTGTTTCCGCATGCTGGTGAAAAGCTTCAGATTTCCTTTGTCGACATTTTCTTCTCCATTAATGGCTTGTTCAAGTTCCTCTTCAAAATATTTAATTTTCTGACATAAAAAGAACAAGGAGACACATATCAAATAACAGTGATGTTGGGGATTTTCTAATATATACAGAAGAGCAGGGGTGGAGCTAACAAGTCACAGGGCCCTTGTGTGAAGTTTAAACTGGGGCCACCTGTGTCTCTCACAAAGAAAAAAACCTTTTCCTTTTAACCCTAGTTCTAATGTCTACACTATATGACCAAAAGTTTGTAGATACCTGACCATCACACCTATATCAGCTTATGGGACATCCATTAACATCAATATGGAGTTGGCCCCTCCTTTTGACTATGAAAACCTCACATCTTCTGGGAAGTTTTTTGGGAGCATGGCTGTGGGAATTGGTTCCCATTCAGACCAGTTTGTAGATACCTGTCCCTCACATTATATGAGCTTGTTGGACTTCCAAAGCCAAAGACATCAAGATGGAGTTGGCCCCTCCTTTTGACTATAAAAAACCTCACATCTTCTGGGAAGGTTTTTTGGAGCATGTCTGTGTGTATTGGTGCCCATTCAAACAAGTTTGTAGATACCTGTCCATCACCCCTATATGAGTTTGTTGGACATCCCATTGCAAAGCCATGGACATCAATATGAAGTTGGACACTCTTTTTGACTATAAAAACGGTCAAAAACGGCCTCGGATCTCCTAGGAATTTTTTTTGGGGGGAGTATGACTGTGGGAATTGGTGCCCATTGATGAAGAAGAAACCTGGCTTGCAATTGGCATTCCAATTCATTCCTGTAGTGTGCAATACACCAAACTCATCACACCATGTCTTTATGGAACTGGCTTTGTATACAGGGGCAAAGTGATACAGGAAAATTGTATTTCATACTTACCGCAATTTTCCTTTCCTGACGGCTCCATGTCGGCATACGAGTGGGTACAGGCTCCGCCCCCCCCCATCTGATAGGACTAATAGCTCATAAATTTGAGCCTCCCCCCAGCCAATGTGTTACATAACTAGCAACTCCGACTGGGCGGGAACTATGCCGACATGGAGCCGTCAGGAAAGGAAAATTGCGGTAAGTATGAAATACAATTTTCCTGTTTCCCTGACTGCTCCATGTCGGCATACGAGTGGGAAATAACTCGCAAATACACAAGGGCGGGAATGCTAGTAGTTTAATTGCATACAGAAGAAGAGGCCACAAGTCATGGTGGGACAGAAAAAGGCCTTCACCAAACTGTTCATCATCATGACATCATCACAGCATTGTCTTGTCAAATTCTGTCCTGCCATAACTTCTGGTCCTCATCAGCAAAGTCTTAAAAAAAACCTGTCACCTTATTTGGACCATTTTGTGTCTTTCTTGGGAATGCCAACACACCCGTGTTGATAGAGTCCTTGACAGGGTCACATCCCACAATGAAGCTCCATGCAAGCCCATACATGTTAGATTTCCCTACAGAAGTTTATATATAAGCCCCTGACAAAGTGAATCCAAATTCACACACGCTCCTCACACACACACACATATACACACACACACACACACACACACACACACACACAAACATACACAAGTCAACAGTAGGTTGGTTATGAAAAGTAAGGGTGAAGGTCTTCAATAATTGACCATAGATATACCACTCTAGATATCTGTGGATATACCTGAGCAGGTACCTGGTGGTGGATTTTTACAGACCTGTGGATCTGTACTTACATCAATGAGGTAGGCAACTTTATCCATTTCAGACTCTGGGACCCCAGTGCCGATCATTCTCAGCCTCTCTTCTGCCTCCTTGCGTTTTGTTTTGATTTGCTGCTCCAAAAGAGGTAAACTTTTCTGAAAAGAAGAAAAAAAAATGAAAATCGAATACAAAACAGAAAAGTGTGTTTAGACCAAAAGACAGATGAAAAATACATAAGGAAGCTATTTTACCCACCAAAGGATTTGTATTTGTGTCCGTCCAGTCCTTATATTTAATCAGCTCTGCGGCACAGCACAGTTCTGTGTGGCAATGCAGGAGGCAAATTCAATGCCTGGACAGTTAAAGGAGGAGCAGCAGACTGATGAGCGTATCTCTCTGTCACTCTGCTCTCTCCTCCTATTAACACACTTCTTATACTACAGCGCTAATTGGGGTTTTGTGCTGATTGATCCTCTGCCAGATTGGGCTCCACTATGGACTGCAGGAAGTTGATAACAAGTCCAATTCAGTTACTTATACTGCTTAACACTTTAAAAAATTTTTAAATAATAATTGGTCCACCTATGGCAGTAGTGCCACACAGCACTGAGAGAACAGAAGTAGCTGCTTGCCTTCAGACTCTTTCTCTCCCTGATTGAAATTCTGTATGATGTATCTAAAAAGAGCAGGCAGGGAAAGGGAGTCACCCATTTTTATAAATCTTCTGTTCTTTTTCTTGAAAATAATTTCAGTTTCTCGATTTCTAGTGGGTCCCCGCAGTGCTCATCCCCCTGCCCCCTGCATGGGTGCCACCCTCAGCTAAGCAGCTGCTGTGGAGGCACCCCGTGTGCTTGTGCCGCAGTAGCTGTGTGCGCCCATAGACAGGCCACGCCCCTCCTCACCTCCCTAAAGGGTGATTGACGGCAGAAGGAGCCTATGACTCCTCTGCCCCCAGTATCCTTCCCCTGCAACCAGGAAGTTTGGGGAGGGGAGGATAGCTTCAGAGACTGGCGGCGGTGACAGCGATGACACAGGTAAGTTTGGGAGGGGGGAGACACCAAAAGGTACTAGTTGTTTTTTACTTTAATGAAGAGAATACATTAAGGTAAAAAACAACCGGCCTTTAATACTACTTTAAGTCACAACTGCAAACTTTCCTATTACTTTCTGATGCTCAGGAAGTAAGGTAAAAAATGACCAGCCTTTAATACTACGCTGCCAATGACTTATACCATAGGTCGCTGGCAGCGGGCCCATCTAAACAGATAGCCACCGGTCTGCCGGACTCTGTTCAGCTGCGCAAATCCAACGGTCGGCTTTATACTGGAAGTGATTCTGGCGGCTGAGCTGCCAGAATCGATTCCACTATCAGCAGGTAGAGGGGAGAGAGACCGGCTTACATCTGTTCACCGATCTCCTCCCCGCTGAATGGAGCTGGAAGAGACACTTCACTTCCGACTTCTTAGCTGTCATTCCTGTCTAGAGAAAGCATGGAAAAAATTATTCAAGAACGATCTGCAGAGGCAATAATTGTGGGGCCAATATTCACAGGTAACTCTAAACTGATGACCTGTACGGGCTTTTAAAGCATTGCCTATGGGCAATTTGGTGTGCCAAATTTTGTCACCGTTTCACAGGCGCATGCAATTGTTAAGCTTGGCATGTTGAGTATTTATTTATTCAAAATAATGTAATCTTTTTTATTTGACAAAAAAAAGGGTATTATATTGTGTTTTTGGGTGCTAAAATTAACCAGTGTAATTTTCTCCTTCCTTTTTATTCTACGGGGTCTGTGCTTTCAGGAAATATATAATTCTTGGAGGTTTTAGGTAATTTGCAGGATTAAAATGTGAATTACAACATGTGTGCAAAAAAAAATAATGCCTTGGCAGCGAAAGGGTTAAACAGACATTTATTAAAAAAATATGGGAAACATTGGAGCCTGGAGCTCTACCTGCTGGCTGAAAATAAAAATGAACTATTTATAGGCAATATTACTATAATTAACCAACTGGAAAAAACGTAAAAGCTTTTTTTTAGTATTGAACATAATAAAGAAATAATGTATAGTAAATAATAAATGGCTGTATTAACTGATACAGCCGTGGCTAATATTCTATTCTTTGTAAGTAACTTACACTGATATGATCAACAAGTTCAACGGTCAGTTTTTCTGCAAGTGCCGGGACTGTAGCAAAGCCGTCATCCAACAGGGCGCTGAAAAAATAAAATAAAACAATATAATGAATTCCGCTGTGGAGTTTTGTAATGTCATTCCATCCAAGAGTAAATTGTAGTCTTTTTTCTCATGAGCTCTATTATTGGGATGTGTATGAAGGAGCTCTCTGACTCAAGGGATATGAAGTCACCAGCATTTCAGACATGTAATTGTGAAGAACAGCATCACAGACATACACTATATTGCCAAACGTATTGGGACACCCCTCCAAATCATTGGATTCAGGTGTTCCAATCTCCTCCATGGCCAAAGGTGTATAAAATCACGCACCTCGGCATGCAGACTCTTAAGGTGCCCATACACCTGCCGATTATCGTATGATAATCGCGGGTGATCCCGCGATCGTACGATAGTCGGCAGGTGTATGGAAGGTGTGCGACCGTTTCTACTGTACGGTCGTACGTCTTTTGTCTCCCGAGCACGCTTGAAATCCCGCCGGGAATTGTACGATTTGTGGCAGGTTAGTGGCGTTCTCAGGAGACAAATGCCGCATGGGCCGGTGTGCGCAAGCGCACACTGCCCGCTCAGCATTGGAATCATCGGAAGCCCGCCCCTCAGCGGGGAGGGCTTGCGATGATCGCAAGTACGATCTGCCTGTCCAAGATGGGCAGATCGTACAAGCTTTTAATTACCTTACAACCATCGCACAATGAAAGTCTTGCGATGGTTGTAAGGTGTATGGCCAGCTTTATACAAACATTGATGAAAGAATGGGTCGCTCTCAGGAGCTCAGTGACTACAAGCCTGGTACCGTGATAGGTTGCCACCTGTGCAATAAGTCCATCCGTGGCATTTCCTCGCTACTAAATATTCTGCGGTCACCTGTTAGCGGTATGATAACAAAGTGGAAGCAACTGGGAACAATAGTAACTCAGCCAGGAAGTGGTAGCCCACGTAAAGTGAAAGAACAAGGTCAGCGCATACTGAAGCGCACAGTGCGCAAAAGTCGCCAACTGTCTGCAGAGTCAGGCATTTCAGGGGCCTCGTACGGTCCCCTTCTCAAGGCAACATAGAGTAACGTCACCTGTGAAGCTGTTTTTCTCAATACATTTGAGATGCAATTCTATGCCTGGAGTGCTGGTGGCTGTGTGTGCCTTTATCTGGTTTTGTAGCGGCGCCATTCAACTCTATCACTTCGGGAAACCAACTATTATTTGAAGATCTAGTACCGTCAGTAGTGCAGCTTCATATATGGCCTGAATCAAATGAGTTCTCTGGTTGTCTGATTTACAATCAGCACCATGGACAGCTCTTTCTACCATCGCCGCCAATCCTTTTTATTTATTAGAATACATTTGATACACAACACAGGATTCCCACAGCACCGTGTGTCAGCTAAGGCGACAGAACTCTGCCTACTGGCTCACTTTGTCTGAAACCTCAATGTCCAGCAATAAGAGGCACCAAACCAAAAGGTGAAAGAGTCCAAAAGTGCCTTTTAAATTTTCTCAATTCAATCGAAAAAAAAACAGCCAACAATGTTCATGGACAACACTCCCTTTACATCAGGGAGACAAGACAAACACATAGCGTATTGAATAGAAGCTCAGTAATGATAACTGCATTGAACAATTATAATTGTGAATTGCTAGCCCACATTGTGTTGTCTTCAGCATACAGTAATAGAGGTAAGCTCTAACGCAGGTGTTACAGGAAGGGCAGGTACCACCAACACAGCTTCAATTTGCATGCAAACCAACTAGTTATGCGTCCCATCTGCTAATATACACCAACATGCACACTGTTCCTCTTAGCAATCCGCTATTAAATACAGCAGGGCAGAAAAGCAAATATACTCTGTTATTAGGAAGACAGTCATAACCATAAATGATAAAGACTAGGGATGCACCGATACCGTTATTTTAGTATCAAGTACAAGTACCAAATTTTTTCCCCCCAGTACTCGCCGATACTGACTACCTCGTACCGGTGCATTGTGCCCCGATTATCAGAAAGTTGGGAGACGGATCTTAACCCATTGCCCAGCTTCCTGATTGCCTGTGAAGCTGGTGTTCTAGCGAAAGAACACCAGCTTCAGAGGCTGCCTGGCTTCCTGACCAATCAGGAAGCCGGGGGCGGCGAGTCATGAGGTGCTCTCCGGCTTCCTGACAAGTGAAGCTGGCTTCCTAGCCAACCAGCAAACAGGGTGGCACGTCAGGACCCGCCTCCTGGCTTCCTGATAGGCTAAGAAGCCGACTTCACTTGTTCCTAGGCAGCCTGGCTTCCTGACCAATCAGGAAGCCAGGAGGTGGCTCATTACATGCCGCCTGGCTTTCTGATTGGTTGGGAAGCCAGGCTGCTTAGCAACACATTAAGCCTGCTTCCTAGCCAATCAACAAACCGGGAGGAGGAAAGGAAGCCAGCTCTATGCTCCCTTGGCACTGCCTGTTAGAGGGAGATCTCCTCCTCTGACCGGAAGTTCCGGTATCTGAGGTAAGTATTGGAGCATTTGGACGAGTACGAGTACTCATCCAAATACTCGGTATCGGCACCGATACTAGTATCGGTACTTTTGCATCCCTAATAAAGACCAAGATTATTGCCCTTATACCTGAAATGCTCATGGTTTTCGAAGAAAGCTTTCTCGTTCCTTATAGCATCATCCAAGCAAATGTTATTCTGGATCTCTATCTGCCCACGACACTTGACAATCATGAAGCCTTTCCGGAGTGTGTAGACCAGGTTTCTCACTATGTTAACAACATCCTCTTCTGCTCCTTTGTCCACCAGGTCAGGCTTGGTCAAGATTCCTGGGAGAGAAGTTACAGGAAATGTTCAGCATCATCAAAGGTATCCAGAGGCAGGCCGCAGGCAGTGTATTCTCTGCCTGGGTGCAGTAAAGGAAGAATATTCACTAGACTGATTTCTGCAAGTTTACATTTACATACATGCTAAAACAAATCCCCCCATCCATCCCTCCTTACCTACTATTCACGATAAAAAAAAAATATATATATATTTTTCCCTGCTGCCACGTGTCAGTAACTTTAGCCACCAAAATATCATCCACCAAAACTGGCATATCAGTTTTAGCTGCCCTAACACTTTAAATTGAATCCATCTTCATACTCATGAACATAAAATACTAAGTGGTCTATTTATTAACTATTCGCAGTGTCTTTCACCCTGGGAATGTCTGCGATCATTTGTTCTGTGCAGATAGATGCCAAAATTAACATTGTTTTGTTTTTTCTTTACGAGGGAATGTATTTTAGAATGTTTTTTCATGTAATATCGCAATATGGCCACTAGATGGTGCCAAGGAAGATAGAAAGTAAATAAAGGGGCAACAAGCAACTGCAGGTCATAAGCAGGTCACTCCAGTTCCAAAATAGCCTCATAGGGGATTATCTCATAATGGGGAGCATTATGTGGTGTATATCGGTTTGTAGATTACACTAAAGCTTGGATATGTTATGGAAGACCCGTGGAGGGTGGCTATTTTTGAACTGGAGTAATTGCAGGTGAAGATGCATCTTTCAGCTGGCACCTGAAGGATCTCCACCATGGCAATCCAACCACAGAATTGGAGCAGTGAGAGTTTTGTATTCATTGTTCTTAAGCAGGTCAACTGCTGATCCTAACCCCTAAGGGCAGTCTACAAACACTGCCGGTCACAGGCAGCACAGGCAGGTCAAAGGCTGCTTCCAACTAGGGGCGAGCTGCTCTTGTCTTCATAAATCTTCACATCAGTTGATTTTGCATCAAAGTAAATGAATTTGCAGTAACAGATCCTATGTACCTAATGTCCGCTGTCCAGTGGGGTCCACATTTCTGGCCATTTCCAGAGCTTCGGTTGTTGCAATGTCCACATTACTGGGAACCACAACCAGGTTTATGGTCTCCTGCCTCTTAATGTACTTGCTGATCATCCCCTTGATCTATGAAAACACGACATTTTGCAGTTAGAAATTTGCTATAATGAAAATGTGATCAACTTCAAATGGGTTGTGTGGGTGAAATTAAAAGAAATTGAGGGCATCTCTAAAACCTAAAGTTAGCATGTCCTGATGGATATAAAAGGTCTTCCAACACTAACTTTCTTCTGAAAATGCGGTTTTACTGATCTTATGGCTTCCATGATCTGCATGCCCAAAGCAGGGCTAAATATGGAAAATAACTACCCGCTTGGCACCCGGAACTGCATGTCCCAGGCGTCGGGAGATAGGAATTCCACACTCCTGCTGCCCCTTTACTCCCTGCTGCCCCAAGGCTGGGCCTTGCTTGGCCTTGTGGGAATTTCGGCCCTGCATGCAGATCCATAGAGTTGGTAAAAAGTCTAAAATCCTTATCTGCCTACTGGCTTTGGGTCTGTCACTCTAGTATTGAAGTGAAAGAACCTGCGTGATGGCCAGGCAACTAGCATTTTAAGAAGGAGATGTTAATAATGGCAGCCACTTTTTTCTCTCATGACCATTAACATTAAAGCAACCCTGCCTAAGGACTAATACATTTGAGAAACAAGGATACGAGGGACTGGATCAGATACTATTGCAGTCTTGTATTATCAAAATCAAGTCCGGTTCATGGAGTTAAATGGCTCTGATTGGGCTGCTCTTAAAGGCCAGGGAACTCCAAATTCGGCACCTTGGATAAAGTCAAGGCTTGAGACTATAGGGTGCATTGAGTATATCACACTATGCTGCTCATATGTCAATAAACAGACGTATTTGATTTACTATTGGAGTGCCGGTGTCTCTATATATTCTACTCGCTATAGGGTGAACACCGCACCAACGGTAGTAGAGTCCACAGATGATATAAACAGCCAATGCATTTTGGGAAGGGGGGGGGGGGCTGCGACATCATCAGGGTTTTAAAACTGTATGAACTTTGGAATATTGGGACTTAATGGAAGTTGTTGTGACATTCGCATCCATCCCAGCTAATAGCTCAATGGCTAGTGATCATTGGCTAGTATTTATAGGTACAATGATTAATCGGTCTGGAGTTTAGCTTTACAGCTTGTGTTGATAGTAAAATGCAGCTTGCTTTCAGGTGCCTTTAGAATGCATTTGAGATCAATTTGAGATGTTTTAGGGTTCCATCTGCGTACATTCATAGGCGCACTTAACCTGCAGTTGACCTCATTCTGACCTGAATTGGATCACCTTGTAACCTGCATTATTCTGCTTGACTTATGTGAGCCATGGCATCTAATATATGTAGCAAACCTTCTGTCCAATGTCTGGGGGTTGATTGGGCAGGGCAACCCGTGTGATTCCCGGGAGATCAATCAGGGTCAGATCTGGAACATTAGGAGATACAATTTCCAGGCTTATAAGGTCCTCACTGACTCCGTTTCCGGAACCAGCCATGCAGTCTTGAGCTAGGAGAGAAAGAAGAAGGAATATGCAAATTATATGAGACTTTACTTCCAGAGATGTCTGTATTGATTGGGGCTGAAAACTCAACGGGGTCTATTTATAACAGGGGCCTTCCTCCTGTAAATATCTGTAAACGTTAATTTTGGGTGAATAATGCCAACAAAACAACTGTCCTTATATTTTTATTTCTAGTTTGAATGTAGTGTGTTGTTACACTACATTAATATTACATTAAAGCCACTAGATGGAGCTGAAGAGCAGAGGAAATAGATACTTATTTCCTATGCCCCATAGCGCTATCTAGTGGACATAATCTATTATTACAACACAGAATACACAGCATTCAAACTGGGAAAAAAATATATTAAGAGCATTCATTTTGCCACTATTTGCCCCCAAAATAAACACTCACAGACATTCACTGGGTGAAGAGCATTGGGAATTGTTTATAAATAGACCCCAAGGTGTATTTTTTTAATAAACATTTTTTATGAACACCTCAAGATGGTAGTAGGCTCCCCTTCTACAATTCTACAATCTATCAGCAGTAACACCAGCAGTACCAACCCTGACCATCTACAGATCCACCCCCACACCGCAAAAGTCATTTCTCCACCACCCCAAACCAGGTAAAATCTGCTATTTTTCTCAGCGTTGCATCATTTTTCAATAGGATGTTTTTTTGTTTTTTTTTTTTAAATTCTGTTTATTCAATTTTTGCATGCAAATACATTACAACAGTCCTCCTACAACAGTAGGGGCGCATACTTAGTTACTAACAGGTACAACCTACACATACTCCACCTGCACTTCCTTGCGGAAGGAAGGAATTACAAAACATACATAACACCCCCCCC
>NW_017306574.1:1069858-1099185 GCF_000935625.1 Nanorana parkeri
CGAGGTTCAGTAACCCTATCACCCCGCTCATCCAGGATACACGGTATAGTTGTGAGATTCCTCTGGTCCGCCACCAGGTGGGCCAAGAGTCTGCCATTCTTGTCCCCCCTTTCAAAGAGAGATTCCCGGATTCCCCGCAGGGAGCATTTAGTCATCTCCACGTGATGTAAATTGAGGGCCCGGCGTGCCACACGCAGCGCCTCCAGAGATGTCTCCCCCGGAGAATCCGCGAAGGCCGCCGCACAGGCGGTCTCCTCCCTCTGCAGCCCCTCCAATGTGGCATTAAATGCTAGTCGAGAGGCCTTAATAGCCGACACATATTCCCCCCTCACATTCGCCTTGAAGGCATCCCATACAACATTAGGAGTGGCCGTACCTTCATTCACGTCCCAGTAGCAGCCCATTGCAGGCAGTATATGTTCAGAGACTGATTCCACACCCAGCCAGCTCGGCGAGAGCTTCCAACACCCAGAGCACCCCGAGCCCGGGAGTAACAGGGAAACTGATAGGGGTACATGGTCCGACAGCCCACCAGGCAAATAAGCAGCCCCGGCGACCATTCGGAGTAGTTCCCCGTTGCCAATGGCCATGTCTATTCGGGCCGAGGATTGGATTCTTCCACCTCCAGATCTCCTCCAATCCGGCCGTGTCCGCCCAGGAAAGAAGTTCCAATCCAGCCGGTCTGGCCACATTGGAGGAGTCCAGGGAAGCGTCCAGTATGTTGTTAAAGTCACCTGCAATGAGGACCGGCAACGGAAGGAAGGCCGCCAATTTTTGAAATACAGTATAGAGGATCTGCACCTGGAATGGGGGTGGGACATATACATTAACCACAGCCACCTGTAGGGCGTTAATGGTGAGGATTAAAATAAGAAACCTACCCCCAGGGTCAATGATGGTATGCGAGACCGAGCATGGGAGGGACCTGCTAACCAGAATCGATACACCCCTGGCATACACCGAGTAAGTGGCATGGTACGTTTTAGGAAGCCATGGGCGTCTCAATGACAAAACCTTGCTACCCGTCAGATGAGTTTCTTGTAGGAGAATAATATGCGGGCGTTGCAGTTTCAGATAATTCAGAATCATAGAACGCTTGAACTTGTCATTGAGACCCCTCACATTCCATGACATAATATCAATACGATCCCCCATAGCAAAACCACTTGTACATGTGTGGCCCAGGATAGCTGAATGGACACCTTAGGCTTAGTATACATATCAAAGAGAACACCCTCCCGCCTCCCAGAGCACGAAACTGGCACACCCTCCCTGCAACAAACAATCCCATAACCAACATTAAGAACTCCCTTGCTTTCTAGTGGACGAACAACAACAAAATTATAACACCCTCTAGAAGCTTAGACCCAAACTCCCAACCAATTGTCAGAGCACCCCCAGTTAGAAGTGTCCCAGTATGGGGATAAAACACCCCAAAACTACCAAAAAGAAAAAAGGTGGCGGGCTAAACTAAAAAACAGCCAGTTCCAAGTGTAGTGAAGAACTCGTTGCCTCCTTATGGAAGCTAGGCCAACCGCATAACTTGTATGGCAACTTCTGGGCCTTGACGAGGTGACCATTAGAATGCTCGAGTGTTGCAGCAGCACTCCACGGTCCCCACGTAATGCACTCCTGACATGTAGAAAAGCATATTGGGCAGTCACAGAGGTAGGTGTGATGGGTGGACCGGGTAAGTGAGCCATACCAGAAGGAGCTCCTCTATCGCAACGCATCCAGCCAGTCCCCCGCCTGCGTCGGGGTGTCGAAGAAGTGAGCCTTGCCTGCATGTTGGATACGAAGTTTGCTCGGATAGAACATGCCATACTGTATTCCCTTCTCCCGGAGCCTGCGTCTTACGTCCACGAACGACCTCCTGCGTTTCTGGATCTCTGCAGAAAAATCAGGGAAGAACCGGAGTTGCGCATTTCCACAGCACACTTCAGGAGACCTACGAGCTGCAGCCAGGATCCTGTCTCGGTCTCTGTAATTCAGGAGACGGGCCAAGAAGGGACGCGGGGGGGCCCCCGGCGGGGCTCTGCCCGTGGGCACCCTGTGCGCCCGCTCCACCAGAAACGTAGGGGGCAATGTGTCCATAGCCAGAACACGCTTGAACAGGTGTTCAGCAAACTGAACCGCATCTGTACCCTCTTCGCCCTCTGGGATCCCCACAATGCGCACATTATTCCGCCGCATGCGGTTTTCAGCATCATCCACTTTTGCAGCCAGTGCCCGCACGGTATGTTGCAAATCCGTAAGCGTGGCGTTATGTCCCTGCACTTCATCCTCCACATGCGACACCCTCGCCTCGGCAGTAGTGAGACGCGTGCGGATTTTATCCAAGTCATGGCGGATTAGAGTGCATTCTGCTGCCAGGTGGTCAATTTTGGCTGTAAGGGTAACCTGGCACCCCTCTATTGCTGCCAGGATCGCGGAGGTCCCCACTCCTCCTGGGGATTGCGACCTCGTGCCCCCCGAGTTAGAGATCCGGGACTGCTCACCACTCACCCCCTCCACGCCGGCTCCCTCCATGTCTAGCAGCGGCAGGAGAGGCCCAGGAACGAGCACAGGGGAATCCAAGATGGCGCCGGCCTTCCCCTTACCCTTTGCGTTCCGGGTGGATTTCCTTTGTGAAGCGGCACGTCTGCGGGACTTGGCGGACATAGATCTGCTCCCCGGCAAGTCCCGCACAGGAGAGAGGGTCGGGTGCTGCCAGATAGAGCGGTAGGCAGGAGAAGAACAGGATGTCACGAGCGGAGGCAACGGAGCTTCACAGGACACGTGCACTCAGGCTCACATCGCGGCCACGCCCTTTCAATAGGATGTTTATTTTTGCCAAAACAGAATTTACAGTTTGTATGGCAACTAATAATAAATCACACATGTGGAAACCTGATTTATCATACCCTGAAATAATGCTTAAAGAGACCTTGCTGTCATAATAACAATACAAAAACAACTAGGTAATGATGTTACCCTGCAAAAAGATGTTTTGTTCATGCCTTTCCGTGGCTAGTGATTGTAATCCTTGATCTCTTAAAGAGCTCCAGGCGCTGTTGCTATCCAACATTTCTTGGTCTGTCAGATAGTGTGGTCTTCCGTTGGGTGCTGTGGTTCCTCTTGCCTGCTGCTACATTATATAGTCATACCACAACCACCAAGAGGAACCAAAGACCACAGCACAGGGAGGGTAACATGCTATCCTACACAACCAAAAGCGTTGGATAGCAGTTCTCCAGTGGCTGATATGATGATATCATAGTGATCACATGACTGGCAACTACACTGATTGGTTCCCAAGCATTGTATTTGATAGGGCCAGCGATGTCCCAACCAGTGTGTGACTGCTAGTTCTGATTAAAGTGATATTAAAGTCTTCTACAAAATAAATGGCTAACAGATAAGCTTTATTAAGAGACGCTGTATGCCTTCTCTGCCATAAACGCTTCTGCCTTGCCTGCTAGCAATTTGCTATGAATTGTACACTGAGCCACATACATGCAGCTTGCTATACAGTCTTGACATGCCTTGGGTGTGACGGGATGAACTAACTCCCAAGTGTCATTCTGCTGAATATAAGCCATTTTATTTGATTGTTTGTGGAAAAGAATAAAAGTTTATTTGCTTATACGGCTGGCTACGGGTCATATCCGCCCTGAATATTACACTGTGCACATTACCCGCCATGATGCAGATTTTAGTTCCACTTCGAGAACATTTATTACTTCATCACGGGATCATCATCGAAAACAACTTTTGAAACGACATTATCATTTTGAAGCTTATGTGAGATTGTAGTGACAGGGCTAGATACACTTTATGAGGTGTTTAAATGACAAATCAGTGCAGAATCTGTCCCCCTGCTGTCTCTCTGGAATGACAGGGTCTCTTTACCTTTCCTGACCTCATGTCCCACATCATCCGGGCTTTTAAGTTGTACTTTTTGGTCGCGGTACTTTATTTCTCCTTTCCACTTTGAGCCCTTTGGAGACTTCTTTAACTTGAGTTCCAGGGGGCAACGGGTGACAATACCTGCATAGAGCAATATAAAATATTATTATAAGTACTGCATAGAATGATTAGTTATATTTTTGATAATACGAAATCACCTGCGCTCAATACAGCGTACAGACCTTGGATGAGAGGCCGGTGCCTGAAGTGACAACACGGATGGCGCCGTGTCAGATACAGTCCATAATAGAAGTCACCAGCACTTGAAGATATGTGCAAGAAGTGAAGCACTTTTTATTAAATCGTCACATGCGTCAAACAGCCAACGTTTCGGGGCCACGCAGGGTCCCTTCTTCTGGGCGACGATTTAATAAAAAGTGCTTTACTTCTTGCACATATCTTCAAGTGCTGGTGACTGCTAGTTTTATTTTTGGATACATTGAAGGGACCATTTCACTAAAAAATATATATATATTCTACTCAGAAATTTAGAAATATTTCATATGGATATTTTATATTTCTCCTGCTCTGCTCAGATGGCTCTATACAAAGTTTCAATTACGGAGAGAAAGCCTAATAGCAAACACGTGCTCGCTTTTTATAAAACACATACCCTGGAAGAGTTGTAATCGTAGACACTCTTTAGAACAAACATCGGTGTTTGCGATAAATTCATGTACCTGGTTTAAACAGGCACATAAGTTATTGGCATATAGGCGAGCACTGAGGCCAGAGATCCCATACCAGACTCCCTGTCCTCAGTACAGCTCAGTAGCACTGTGCGTAATACAACCACAGGCTCAGCATTATTGAGCTCCCTTCATGGCCATTGCACCTGCCAAACAGGCAAGCAGAGAGGCTACGGAATTTTACTGTTGGGCTGGGTGAGCCTGTGGGGAAGCTAAAGCTGCCCATACACCTAGCGATCTATAGGACGACACTTTTCGTCCGATGATCGAACTGTCGTACGATTTTCGTACGGCGGCCCCATCCTGCCCCGATTATCACAAGGTTGGATCAGCGGTAATTAGAAGAAAGCAGATGGACGAATTGCGGTAATCGACCGCACGTATTTTCGTCTGCGCACGTGCAGTGTAAATCGTACGAATTTTGATGTACGGAAACGCCACCAACCTTTGCGAAAATCGTACGATCGACCGAAGTTTTCTAACCTGCTGGTTAGTCAAAAGTCAATCGATTGTACAGTATTTGCGGTTGTACACTGCCCATCAACCTTACGGATATCGGACGAAGACGCGATCGCATGCGAAAATCGGCCGATAATCGTAAGGTGTATGGACACCTTAAGAGACTAGTTCCCCATCAGCTGCCATCCGCTGTCAATCGGTGCGGTGGAGTTCCCCTTCATGTTTACTTTCCTTGTGATTGACAGTGGATGGTTTCCATAGCAATGGTCATATTTGGTCAATGAAGTCAACCAGCATCCTCATCCTTTTGGTTACATGCAGCTGTTTGCCTGGGAATCTTGTAGCCACCGGCGTTCTAGCAACCAACCACCCCTGATCAACATTTATTATGATACTTTATACTTTTATAGTTTGTTGTTTTTAATTTATATACACATGCGACTTGTGTACATCACGGGTTTATACAGTTGCTGAGATTTTATTTTCTTGTAGATATTTATCACTTTATTGTATCCCACATTTGAATGTAGGATCCTGGAACACATCTGCTCCTGATTCTGGAACATCCTACTTGCTGCTTCTCACATACAGAATGCCACTTGAAGCTGACACCTTTTTTCTTCATAATACTAGGTGAGGCTCTGCCCCACCTGCATCCCCTGACCTCATGTCCCTGGTACAAGGCAGGACGAGCGGTGGTCATTTGTCCTGCATTGTAGGTAATGATGTTGGCAAATGTAGGTGACAGCATGACCAGGCAGAGACTGGAAAGAAGAGTGGCTTCAAAAGATTGGTCATCACTACCAGAGCCAGTATGCAGACCATAGATTAAGGTACGTTTTCCTCAATATTACATCACCCCTTTGAAATAACAAGCAATATATTCTGCATCAGCTGGAGGGCACTTTTTGTTATCATTTTTTAACGTCTTGGACTTGCCTTATAGACTTAATTTTCAATGTTAAAAGTCACATTATGCCCGCTTTAAATATGATGTCACTTAAAAAAGATATGGAATTCGTACCACTGCCCCTGGGAAGACACACGCCAGAAAGGGCCTCCAGTACAGAACTTTTCCCCGAACTCTGGTCGCCAATGACAGCAATGGCTGGCAATCCCAAGTCCTTCTCCACCCCCAGTGACCTCAGCGAGTCAATGAGATCGATGCAAGGACGGATCTTGTACTCATATTGTTGGCTTAGAACGTTCTGTGGCTCTGCCTTGACTGAAACCTCTGCATAATCGTGTGAAATAAGGGCTTGTGCAGAGGGCTGGAGAGAAAACAGACATAAGATATAATGGAGTTGTAAATTCACAGCTTATACAGTATTATCCTGTTATAATATCAGCATTGTAATAAGAATACATACTAGGGTACTAGGGTTGTTTTTGATAAATAAATCATAGCTTACTTGAAAACAATCCCTTTTATGTAGTGAGTGCCGCCTTCTCTCTCCCCATCACTTCCAGCAACTTCTTGGGTTCCCAGTGTGCTTTGTGTCTATTTCCCTGCTGCTTGATGTGATGCAATATGGACTACATATCCCTCAATGCATTGCTTCCAGAAAGCAATGATAATGTTACATTGTTCAGACATTGAGCTGTAGTTCAGAAGGCAGACTCTCTGAGCATTGTCACACAAAGCTGTCTGGATCTCTAAAATTAAACTATTAATGCCCACCTTTACCTAAAATGTTTCCCTGACCTAAAACCAGCAAGCAGTATGGTGGGCCAAAGGCAAGTCAAGACTCCTTGTTTTTATACTTTTCCACACCGATAACTGAACGCATTAAGGTTACAGAATTGGCTTGACCACCATTCAAAGAAGAAGAGGTAAACAATGGAAGCCTACATACTTTTTTCAGTATGTGTGCTTTAGGCAGGGGCGTATCCAACACAGGTAAAACAAGAATTTTTGCCTAAGGCGGCACCTTACGGGGGGTGGCGAAAAATGCAGCCCCCAAATCGGTGAGGCAAGCCAGGCGCACAGAATCAGGCGGCTGCTGGTGGGGTCTGGCGGCGAGCTGCCAGGTGAAAGAGGAGGCAGGGCCGGGGCCGAGGGAGATGCGGCCCAGCCGGCAGAGGCTGTGTGCAGCTTGAGTCTGGAGAAAGAAGCTTCAGGCAGCTCGAGTCTAGAGGAAGAAGCTTTATGCGGCTCGAGGCTGGAGGAAGAAGCTTCGGGTGGCTACAGGTTGGAGGAAGAAGCTGCGTGTAGCTCCAAGCTGGAGGAAGAAGCAGCATGTCCTGGAGGCAGGCTGGGGAGCTGCAGGTAAGAGGAGCAGCACGTAGGCAGGGAAAGGAACCCTGAGCAGCCCACCATAGATCCTGCACAGCCCACCTGATAGTCTCTGCAAGGTCTATGGTGGGCTGTGCAGGGTCTATGGTGGGCTCTGTGGGGTCTATGGTGGGGTTTGCAAGGTCTATGGTGGGGTGCACAAGGTCTATGGTAGGGTGCACAAGGTCTATGGTAGGCACTGTGGGGTCTGCAGGGACTCAGATGGGCTGTGCAAGGTCTATGGTGGGTTGTGCAGGGTCTATGGAGGTCTCAGCCCACCTGAGACCCCGACTTTCCTGCTACGCTAACAGCGCAACCTGTCAGAAGCTGTATCCAGTGACTGACGGGTTATGCAAAATGCCTTAAACAGGAAAAGGTGGAACAAATTTAGATACTAGGGCACACCGAAACCTAAATACACCACTGGAACAGATGGGCATAGACACAAATATATTCAAAGGTGTCAGGTCTCCAGTATATGTAACAGCTTTGCACCTTTCCAGGTACAAAAGGGACAACGTCCCACTATTCTTCCCCTATATGCTCCTATCTTATTCACACCCAACACGATTCCTTCAAACCTAGCCTATCCCTTCCCCACAAATAATCACAATGTCGTCTTGTTAGCAAACGACCCATGATTTTTTTTTTTAAATGTATCCGGGTATATTATCCCCCAGTAAAAGAAATACCCCACTGCATTGGAACCAATTTCAAGAGAACAATATAGCACACTGCCTGGCCATAGTATGTCTGGGATGGAAAAATGGGCAAAATCCCTAGTAATTGTTTATAGAAAATAAAGGGGTTGTTTGCTGATAAAACGACATTGTAATTTTTTGTGGGGTAGGGATAGGCTGTGTTTGAAAGGGGATTATTGTTGCAGCGAATGTGCTGTACTGGGACTATTTAGATGGTATAAACGTTAGCGTCTGTTGTAGTCCGAAACAGGGATCATGTTGGTTGTGAATAGTTTATAAAGACTGTGAACTCCAGACCCAGAGGATTGGTAGGTTTTGTTTTTTGGTGTAACTTTATTCTTTCCTTGTCCTCATCCAGCCTCCAGCCATGCCCGAACCATGCACCTCTTCCCTTAGCTTGCACGGGGGTGTTAGAAATACTCTTAAAAAATGTACAGGACAAAAAGTCTACATACCACTTCAGCTGCTGTGACTTCTTCTTCCACATCCTGTTCTATGGTAGCTTCTGAAATGGCAGATGTTTAAAAATATTATCACAACCTTAAAAGGACTCTGGAATAAGGTTAATATTAGTCCCCGTTTCCCATGGACAGTTCCCACTTTGAGAGGTCTGTCCCCAGGAAACAAACATCCCCGTTGACGTCCCCAGCAGCACTGAACTGCAGCCATATACAGCCAGTTTTGTTCATGCTACGATGCCTGCCTCTAGGACTCTGTATCACTTACTACTGACCCCTGAGCCCTGCGTCACTTACTACTGACCCCTGAGCCTGTGTCACTTACTACTGACTCCTGAACTCTGCGACACTTACTGCTGACCCCTAAACCCTGTGTTACTTACTACTGACCCCTGAAGCATCACTAAACCCTGCATGAATACTGAACCCTGCATTACTTACTACTGAACTCTGAACTATGCGTTACTTGCTACTGTCCGCTACTCAGGTCCGCTGTACTCCATGCTTTACCCTTTGATGACCCCTGTACTTCGAGCATTACCTACTGATGACCCTTTACTCCATGCATTGCCTACTCATGATCCCCGTACTCCATGCGTTTCTTGCTCTTGTCCTCTTTATTCCATGTGTTACCTACCCCTGACCCATGCATACTGTGTGTTACCTACTCCCGATTCCTGCTCTCCGCTCCATCATGCACTCTTGGCTCCTGTGTTACACATTCCTTATCCTGGCACCCTGTGCGTTACACATGTTTGACCCATAGTAAAGTGCACTCTGGGTTTATTCAACCATGCATCTTCAGACGCTCCCACTGACCACGCGCATGATTTGCCGTGGTGCACTATAGACAGCCAGGAGAGAGAAAGCTAGGAGAAACAGCCAGGAGAGAGAGAGAGCGAGGAGAGACAGCCAGGGGGAGAGAGTGAGGAGAGACAGCCAGGGGAGAGAGTGAGGAGAGACAGCCAGGGGAGGGAGCGAGGAGAGACAGCCAGGGAAGGGAGCGAGGAGAAACAGCCAGGGGAGGGAGCGAGGAGAGACAGCCAGGGGAGAGAGCGAGGAGAGACAGCCAGGGGAGAGAGAATGAAGAGTGATAACGAGCAACACATCTGCCTGAAACAGAACCCCTGTGCCCTTCAAGACTTCTCTGCACCCTATGTTTCAGACACCTCCTTGCTCCCCAAGTTCCAGCGTCCCTCCATGTCCCGCACCTCCTCCATGCACTCAAGTTGGAACACCAGGACCCCGTGGTTGCCCAGGTCCACTTGACATTGTGACATCTTGTGTCCAGGTTTCAGCTGGCCTTAACAGGACTCAAAACCTTGACTGCCCGGGTGAATCCCGGATATGTGACAACCGGAGCTACGCCCCTGGCTGCTGCAAAAGGTAAGAGCCCCTCTCAGTACCTGACCCCCCCTGCTGACCTGATGTGGGCCCTGGTACAGGAGGGCCAGGTCTAACCCACCCTCCTTTAAGGTGTCATCCCTCCTGCTGTATCAGGAAGAGTCTCACTTCTCCCGCTTGCTTCTTTATAGCTGAAAAGGAGAAATCTGACCGGAATGGTGAAACCCTTTTGCAGTGGCCCGAGAACCAGGCCCCCTGTTGGATCAAGATCTGACCCTTAGAAAGTAAAAACTGAAATATACATTTTGTGTGAAGAGACACTTTAAATGTATCAGTGTGTATTTTATATTATTATTAATATTCATTTACAAATTACCTCCATTAATCTGTGGGCTTGAGGTTCCGGCCACCAATGACAGTATTGTCTTCATTGCAGATTCGAAAGGTTGTTGCTCTTGAAGATGGCCGCCAGAGAGTATATAGAGATGGCACAGAGGATAGCACAAAACAAGATGGATTCTGGTACCTGCAGGGTACAGCACACATCATTCCATCAGAACCTTCCTCAGCGAACTAAGTGGTTCTGTTCAATTGTCTATATCAATATCTTTTTACTAAATACACTTTATTACCAAAAGTATTGGGACGCTCCTCCAAATCATTGGGTTCAGGTGTTCCGTGAAATTTCCTGGCTACTAAATATTCCGCGGTCACCTGATAGTGGTATTATAACAAAGTGGAAGCAACTGGGAACTCAGCCACGAAGTGGCAGGCCACGTAATATGACGGAGCGGGGTCAGCGCCTGCTGAAGCGCACAGTGCGCAGAAGTCGCCAATGCGTGTTTCCATTGGGATACAGCCAGGTAGCCTTCGGAAACGCGCGACGGTCGCGCGACAGACGCGCATATGTAATACGCCTAGGTGTGAACGAGACCTTATAGCGGCAAAGGGCGGAGCCAACTCAATATTGAACCCTACGGACTAAGACTGGGATGCCATTAAAATTCATGTGCGTGTAAAGGCAGGCGTCCCAATACTTTTGGCAATATAGTGTTTGTGTAAAAGAGAAAAGCTTTGTGTCAATAATGTTATTAATATCTGTTAGTGTTTAAAAAAAACTTGTTTCAGTGTATAATTTCTCTCTGTCACTCTGCTCTCTCCTCCTATCAGCTTGCTTCTTGTCAGCGCATCCACTGATTTGTCCCTTGTACGGCTTCTTTCTCTCACGCCATCGCAGATACTTCTCAGGTCATGTATTATATTTAGATTCCCAATATCTAATTTTAAGCCTTTTCTAGATCATTTCCTGTCTCTGTCTATAGTTGTCTGGCTCAGGTGCTGTGTGGGCGGGGCTCAGACTTTCATACACGCGCTGCTTATCTGATCGCAATGGCGCAAGCCCAAATGAGGATGACCAGCAGGTTAGGTTGGTTCTAGTGGCCGCCTTGGTCTGCACCCCCGGGGTTCTACTAGGCATTCAAGTGCAAGGAGCAGAGGATGTGCAGAATGTTCTCTGTCATCTCAGTGGAGAGGGCAAGAGATAAGCGACGCTCTCTTCCTCACTTCCTGTCACAGTGACACCACAGGAAGTAAGGACATTTTGCCAGTAGGCGAACAGCAACAAAAATCTGACATTGATTCCGTCCCCTCTCTGCTCTGCTAAAGGGAAAAAAAAACGGCTTTATTGTCCCCTTGAGGGATTATCTGCACTTCCTGTCCCAGTGACACTACAGGAAGTAAGGACATTTTGCCACTGGATGACCAACAACAAAAATCTGACATCGTATCCGTCCCCTCCCTGCTCTGCTAAAGGAAACAAAATGCCCTTATTGTTGTTTGTGTTCTTGTAGGGATTATCTGCACTTCCTGTCCCAGTGACACAACAGGAAGCGAGGGCAAATTTCCTTCAACAGTGACACAGCCATAAAAGCCGACGGGGACACTAACCCTTCCTTTTCTATCCACTGATAGAGTATACATGGCCAAGGAACAGCTCTCGTCTGAGATACAATGAAAGAAGAGAAACACTGTTGCAGAAAATAGATGGAATGGGGGGAATTCATCAAAGCTGGAGCAGACAGGATCCGGGTCAGCTGTGCATGGCAACCAATCAGCTTCCTTCTTCAGTTTGTTAAGCTAAGATTTGAAAATGAAAGACAGAAGCTGATTGGTTGCCGTGGACAGCTGCCCCAGGATTACGGGAAAGGGGCGGGACACCTCTCCCCATCTGCAGCGTCAGCCACGCTATCAAAAAGACAGCCAGCTGAGCCAGGAGAGAGAGAGAGAGAGACAAGGGAGAGCGAAAAGAGAGACAGAGAAGGGAGAGCGAAGAGAGAGAGAGAGAGAGAGAGAGAAGAAACAGCAGAGAGAGAGAGAAGAGACAGGAGAGAGAGAGAGAGAGAGAAGAGACAGGAGAGAGAGAGAGAGAGAGAAGAGACAGGAGAGAGAGAGAGAGAGAGAAGAGACAGGAGAGAGAGAGAGAGAGAGAAGAGACAGGAGAGAGAGAGAGAGAGAGAAGAGACAGGAGAGAGAGAGAGAGAGAGAAGAGACAGGAGAGAGAGAGAGAGAGAGAAGAGACAGGAGAGAGAGAGAGAGAGAGAAGAGACAGGAGAGAGAGAGAGAGAGAGAAGAGACAGGAGAGAGAGAGAGAGAGAGAAGAGACAGGAGAGAGAGAGAGAGAGAGAAGAGACAGGAGAGAGAGAGAGAGAGAGAAGAGACAGGAGAGAGAGAGAGAGAGAGAAGAGACAGGAGAGAGAGAGAGAGAGAGAAGAGACAGGAGAGAGAGAGAGAGAGAGAAGAGACAGGAGAGAGAGAGAGAGAGAGAAGAGACAGGAGAGAGAGAGAGAGAGAGAAGAGACAGGAGAGAGAGAGAGAGAGAGAAGAGACAGGAGAGAGAGAGAGAGAGAGAAGAGACAGGAGAGAGAGAGAGAGAGAGAAGAGACAGGAGAGAGAGAGAGAGAGAGAAGAGACAGGAGAGAGAGAGAGAGAGAGAAGAGACAGGAGAGAGAGAGAGAGAGAGAAGAGACAGGAGAGAGAGAGAGAGAGAGAAGAGACAGGAGAGAGAGAGAGAGAGAGAAGAGACAGGAGAGAGAGAGAGAGAGAGAAGAGACAGGAGAGAGAGAGAGAGAGAGAAGAGACAGGAGAGAGAGAGAGAGAGAGAAGAGACAGGAGAGAGAGAGAGAGAGAGAAGAGACAGGAGAGAGAGAGAGAGAGAGAAGAGACAGGAGAGAGAGAGAGAGAGAGAAGAGACAGGAGAGAGAGAGAGAGAGAGAAGAGACAGGAGAGAGAGAGAGAGAGAGAAGAGACAGGAGAGAGAGAGAGAGAGAGAAGAGACAGGAGAGAGAGAGAGAGAGAGAAGAGACAGGAGAGAGAGAGAGAGAGAGAAGAGACAGGAGAGAGAGAGAGAGAGAGAAGAGACAGGAGAGAGAGAGAGAGAGAGAAGAGACAGGAGAGAGAGAGAGAGAGAGAAGAGACAGGAGAGAGAGAGAGAGAGAGAAGAGACAGGAGAGAGAGAGAGAGAGAGAAGAGACAGGAGAGAGAGAGAGAGAGAGAAGAGACAGGAGAGAGAGAGAGAGAGAGAAGAGACAGGAGAGAGAGAGAGAGAGAGAAGAGACAGGAGAGAGAGAGAGAGAGAGAAGAGACAGGAGAGAGAGAGAGAGAGAGAAGAGACAGGAGAGAGAGAGAGAGAGAGAAGAGACAGGAGAGAGAGAGAGAGAGAGAAGAGACAGGAGAGAGAGAGAGAGAGAGAAGAGACAGGAGAGAGAGAGAGAGAGAGAAGAGACAGGAGAGAGAGAGAGAGAGAGAAGAGACAGGAGAGAGAGAGAGAGAGAGAAGAGACAGGAGAGAGAGAGAGAGAGAGAAGAGACAGGAGAGAGAGAGAGAGAGAGAAGAGACAGGAGAGAGAGAGAGAGAGAGAAGAGACAGGAGAGAGAGAGAGAGAGAGAAGAGACAGGAGAGAGAGAGAGAGAGAGAAGAGACAGGAGAGAGAGAGAGAGAGAGAAGAGACAGGAGAGAGAGAGAGAGAGAGAAGAGACAGGAGAGAGAGAGAGAGAGAGAAGAGACAGGAGAGAGAGAGAGAGAGAGAAGAGACAGGAGAGAGAGAGAGAGAGAGAAGAGACAGGAGAGAGAGAGAGAGAGAGAAGAGACAGGAGAGAGAGAGAGAGAGAGAAGAGACAGGAGAGAGAGAGAGAGAGAGAAGAGACAGGAGAGAGAGAGAGAGAGAGAAGAGACAGGAGAGAGAGAGAGAGAGAGAAGAGACAGGAGAGAGAGAGAGAGAGAGAAGAGACAGGAGAGAGAGAGAGAGAGAGAAGAGACAGGAGAGAGAGAGAGAGAGAGAAGAGACAGGAGAGAGAGAGAGAGAGAGAAGAGACAGGAGAGAGAGAGAGAGAGAGAAGAGACAGGAGAGAGAGAGAGAAGAGACAGGAGAGAGAGATAGAGAGAGAAGAGACAGGAGAGAGAGGAGACAGGAGAGAGAGAGAGATACAGGAGAGAGAGAGAAGAGACAGGAGAGAGAGATAGAGAGAGAAGAGACAGGAGAGAGCGAGAGAAGAGACAGGAGAGAGCGAGAGAAGAGACAGGAGAGAGCGAGAGAAGAGACAGGAGAGAGCGAGAGAAGAGACAGGAGAGAGCGAGAGAAGAGACAGGAGAGAGCGAGAGAAGAGACAGGAGAGAGCGAGAGAAGAGACAGGAGAGAGCGAGAGAAGAGACAGGAGAGAGCGAGAGAAGAGACAGGAGAGAGCGAGAGAAGAGACAGGAGAGAGCGAGAGAAGAGACAGGAGAGAGCGAGAGAAGAGACAGGAGAGAGCGAGAGAAGAGACAGGAGAGAGCGAGAGAAGAGACAGGAGAGAGCGAGAGAAGAGACAGGAGAGAGCGAGAGAAGAGACAGGAGAGAGCGAGAGAAGAGACAGGAGAGAGCGAGAGAAGAGACAGGAGAGAGCGAGAGAAGAGACAGGAGAGAGCGAGAGAAGAGACAGGAGAGAGCGAGAGAAGAGACAGGAGAGAGCGAGAGAAGAGACAGGAGAGAGCGAGAGAAGAGACAGGAGAGAGCGAGAGAAGAGACAGGAGAGAGCGAGAGAAGAGACAGGAGAGAGCGAGAGAAGAGACAGGAGAGAGCGAGAGAAGAGACAGGAGAGAGCGAGAGAAGAGACAGGAGAGAGCGAGAGAAGAGACAGGAGAGAGCGAGAGAAGAGACAGGAGAGAGCGAGAGAAGAGACAGGAGAGAGCGAGAGAAGAGACAGGAGAGAGCGAGAGAAGAGACAGGAGAGAGCGAGAGAAGAGACAGGAGAGAGCGAGAGAAGAGACAGGAGAGAGCGAGAGAAGAGACAGGAGAGAGCGAGAGAAGAGACAGGAGAGAGCGAGAGAAGAGACAGGAGAGAGCGAGAGAAGAGACAGGAGAGAGCGAGAGAAGAGACAGGAGAGAGCGAGAGAAGAGACAGGAGAGAGCGAGAGAAGAGACAGGAGAGAGCGAGAGAAGAGACAGGAGAGAGCGAGAGAAGAGACAGGAGAGAGCGAGAGAAGAGACAGGAGAGAGCGAGAGAAGAGACAGGAGAGAGCGAGAGAAGAGACAGGAGAGAGCGAGAGAAGAGACAGGAGAGAGCGAGAGAAGAGACAGGAGAGAGCGAGAGAAGAGACAGGAGAGAGCGAGAGAAGAGACAGGAGAGAGCGAGAGAAGAGACAGGAGAGAGCGAGAGAAGAGACAGGAGAGAGCGAGAGAAGAGACAGGAGAGAGCGAGAGAAGAGACAGGAGAGAGCGAGAGAAGAGACAGGAGAGAGCGAGAGAAGAGACAGGAGAGAGCGAGAGAAGAGACAGGAGAGAGCGAGAGAAGAGACAGGAGAGAGCGAGAGAAGAGACAGGAGAGAGCGAGAGAAGAGACAGGAGAGAGCGAGAGAAGAGACAGGAGAGAGCGAGAGAAGAGACAGGAGAGAGCGAGAGAAGAGACAGGAGAGAGCGAGAGAAGAGACAGGAGAGAGCGAGAGAAGAGACAGGAGAGAGCGAGAGAAGAGACAGGAGAGAGCGAGAGAAGAGACAGGAGAGAGCGAGAGAAGAGACAGGAGAGAGCGAGAGAAGAGACAGGAGAGAGCGAGAGAAGAGACAGGAGAGAGCGAGAGAAGAGACAGGAGAGAGCGAGAGAAGAGACAGGAGAGAGCGAGAGAAGAGACAGGAGAGAGCGAGAGAAGAGACAGGAGAGAGCGAGAGAAGAGACAGGAGAGAGAAGAGACAGCAGAGAGAGACAGAGGAGAGGAGGAGGAGACAGCAGAGAGAAGAGAAAGCAGAGAGAGAGAGAAAGCTAAGAGAGAGGGATACAGGGGAGAGCGCGAGGAGAGAGAGAGCGCTAAAAGAGAGAACAGACAGCTGAGAGAGAGAAGAGACAGCAGAGAGAGAGAGAGAGAGAAGAAACAGCAGGAAAAGAGAGAGCGTGAAGAGACAGCAGAGAGAGACAGAGGAGAGGAGGAGGAGACAGCAGAGAGAAGAGACAGCAGAGAGACAGAGAGAAGAGAAAGCTAAGAGAGAGGGATACAGGGGAGAGCGCGAGGAGAGAGAGATGCAGTAGTCCCAGTAACGATTTTAATGTGCTTGTTCTTTAAATAAAAGTGTTTTTTCGTTGGTAGATCTCACTGAGCTCGTCATTTGAAAGGTAGACCTCAAGACGAAATATTGTGGCCCCCCCTGGTGTAGAGCAGTGGTTGCATTTCATTCTATAGGGGTATAATATAACGCAGCACCTTGCCCTATTCTCTGACCTAACTTCCTTATCATTAGACATGTATGTGTCATCTCTACGGGAGACGTACTCACCGCACCCGGTCAGCTCGCAGATCTCGATGCAGAATGAATCTCTAACAAGAAAGTGAAACTGCAGATCTCCTGCCAGCATTCGTCCCTTCCGATGAAATGAAACTGAACGTGTTCAACTTATCCTCAGCACCACTCGCAGCCCTAACACCCATCGTCATTGTAACCCTTTCATCGCCAGGAGTGCGGCCGCAACTACAAGATACAGAAAATGTGTTACATAGTATTTGAGGTTGAATAAAGACATTAGTCCATCAAGTCCAACCTATTAGGATCTCATTCTAGGAGTACCTGTACCCCTGTATATTACAAATAAAAGTTTATAAAAGGAAAAATGCGCATTGATTATTTTTAGCATCTGAGGCAGCAAAGCATTGCAACCGCCATCGGTGGATCAGTAGATGGGAAAGTGCAATGGTCGGGTTCCTGCAGATTCTCCGCATCGAGGAAGGACATTCAGTAACATGGACTTAAAGAGGAATGAATGTACCATCACCTCTGCCGTGGTGGCTGATGGGACTTTGTAATTTTCGCCATTCGTCCTTCCTGTGAAAGGATCTGTGAATGAGTGACACGACTGTGTGGGCGGGGCCACGCACAGCTGTGCCAAATGACAAAAATGGCTGCAGCCTATGGGGTGAAGAACTCCGCAATTCAGGCAAATGGGTGGTGGGTGCCCATGTGACCATGTTTCATATAACACCCTGAATGTGGGTCAATGTAAACCGGATATACATGCTTATATTTTCTTGGTTCAACCTGCGAGCTGAAAGAAGAAAATAGAACAGATTCCTCCGTTGACGCTTACGGCCATTGATGGATGAATCCACCGCTGTTTGCATTGTATTCTGACAGCGGCCGCCAGCTGATTTGCTGCAAGCTCCGTTCCAATTAGAATTGAAAAGCTGACCAAGGGTTTGCCGAGCAGAAGTGTGCTGACCGTGGCACCCACCATGCGAATTTTGGGCGGTTCATCAAGGACCGGCCAAAATTCATACCATGTATACTCAGTTTTAGGGCCCGTTCACACCAGATGCAGTGCGTTCTGGCCCGATTCTGGCCAGAACGCACTGCCTTGCATTGTGGCTGGCTCAACTTTTTGTGGGGCAGGCGGGGGCGTGGCGGCCCATTGAAGTGAATGGCACCGTAGCCTCCTGCCGCACGGGATCGGCCGCACGGGATCGCAAGGCACATTATGTCTGAGGTCCGGTGCGATCAAAGTGCTGCAAGCACTATTTTGATTGCACCAGACCGTAGGCATAATGTGCCTTGCGATCCCGTGCGGCCGAGAGCCCGACTTTTCAGAGGGGGGCGACACCAAAATGGCTGACAGTCACTCCATTGGTGTCACCCAGGTGCGGACCGCACCCCCCTAATGCTAATCAGGCATATTAGGTATTAGGTGATCACTGGCTGGGGCTTCGCGGGCACCAGCGAGGGGCCACCTAATTAGAGAGCCGCGTCTGCTGCTTCCCGTCCAACTGACCAGCAGCACCAGGCCCATGATGCTCCTAATCCGACCCTGGTACTACATAGCTGCTGGTAGATCAAAAGGCGATCGTACAATCAGATTGTTGCATGTGTGGTGTGCTTAATAAGTACACCCCGCAGGACTTGTATGTGAAACACTGACAGTGCCTCCAACTATGGTGTGCATGGGGCCCATAATGTAACAGCAGGTTACACTTTGCACTGATAGGTACAATTCGGTTACACTGCAGGGCTGGGTTCACACCTGGGCGTTTTTCAGTGCTGATCGAAGCACTGAAAAACGCTCAAGAAGTGAAACCCTATGAATCACTATGGGCATGGTTCCCACCTGGGCATATTTCAGCGCGATTTGTCGCGCTGAAAATCGAACTATGCGCGGAAAAGTACTTGAGCTTCTTTTTCGCGCGTAGGGGCCGATTTCAGCGCGTATTCATTGGTGTTCCCGAGTGTGGCTCGGGGTTAACAAAGCGGTAACCCCGAGCCACACTCGGGAATACAGCGTAGGTCTTACCTTGTCCTCGATCCCCAATGTGTCCTCCGGCCGCTGCCGTCTTACGGGTTCCGTCCCTTGCGAGCGTCCGCGTCGCAGAGGGGCAGAACCGGCGGAAGTTTGAAAGTTAAAAAAAATAAAATTAAAAAAAGGAAAAAAATAAAAATCATACCGCCTGGGAGGTTAAAAACCGAGCTTCGAAAGCGCGTTTCATTGAACGAAAAATGTGCTAAAAACGAGCATGAAACGCACCTATTAGGAACGCCCATGTGTGAACCCAGCCTAACTAGCTGGTAACTATTTCCTTCTACTGATACTTCCTTGTCATATGACTGAATGTACTTCTACCAGAGATGAACAAGAGGAATGTGGATTCTCTAGACCAGGCCTTCTTAAACTTTTTCCACTCGGACCCCTTTTTGGCCAAGGACATTTTTAAGGGACCCCAATGTCGGTCGGTTTCTCTCTCCTCTCCTCTTCCCTCCCCTCCCAGCACCAGTCAGTGTATCTCTCCTCAGGAAGGTAACAAGTGCACAGGGGGGGCCATGACCTTAAAAACTACACTACAAATTATACATTTAACTGAAATAAAACAATCTAGCTTGGAGCCAAGACCTCCTCGGCTGCCTGGGCCCCTCACACAAGTAACGGCCATACCCCCCTGATGGCGGTCTTGGCCGGGGACTCGGATCGCGACCCCCCTGTTCACTTGCGGGACCCCATATGGGGTCGCGACCCACACTTTAAGAAGCACTGAATTCTGGTCATTTGTAGAGCTAATAAACAAGCTCCAATAAAAGGCATTAAAATCTGAACGCTGCCATCGGAGAATATGAACCAATGCCAAGAATAAAAATAGAAACAGTATCCCTCCCCAATGCCTCCAACACACACTGACAATATGGCTGCTGTGAACCCACCCTTTATAGTGATATAGGGGGCGGGGTTATCTATTTCATCAGATTATTGGCTCTTGTGACCCAGCTGACCAGCTGTGACCCAGCTGACCAGCTGCTGTATACTGCATTATAGGTTGTTCCTTATTTCGGGTAGCAACATTTATGGCAAAAACTTTGTAGTTTGCAAATCCTGGGGATTCGCTGTGGACCCATGGCAGCCTTGTCTCTAGTTGGCAATGACCACTTCTATATTTCTCTCAGTAAAAAGTGAATAGCTGTATTCTGCCACTCCCAGTGCAGTCCGATCGGGTCCACCTGTCAGTTTTTCAGGCGGTCCGATCGAATGCCCAATGCAAGTCTACGGGCAGCTGTGTGTGTGATGAGAGTCCATTTACGCGTGGTTACCCCCACCTTCGGCTGGGTCAGAAAAAAACAGACAGAACAGTGTTCCGTTTCAATGGGCCGGGTCGTTCCAGACCGGGGGTAATCTGATGTAAATGGACATGTGTCCGTCATCATCAGATTCCCCATAGACCGGCATGGGGTCCGGCAGTTTCAGCTTTTTCCTCCATCACAAGATGGAGGAAAAAAACTGTACGGACACAGATGTCACAGCGGTAACATCCGCTCCGTACTGCTCTGATCAGCAGAGGATCTGGGTTGGAAGGTTCTGAACTAGAGATTGTAGCAGAGAGTCAATGACCTGCGGTATGGGTTGTGTTATCGAGTCTCCAATACTACAGGCATTCGAGCATGCTCATTGACAAGAAGATCCGCCATGTCTTTATCAAGCCACACGTTGACAGAGCCGATATTAACCAGAGAAACCAGTTCTGGGAAGGTGTTGCATGCATGATGCTCCATGATGTGGCAGCATAGCTGGATTGGTCTGATAACATCTCCTATATCTTTGACTTATATTCAGAATAGTCCATACTGATCACTTCACCGCCCTTACCACGGGTGTGATATGACTGGGTTTAGCTAAATGTCATTTGAGCTTAAGCGATCTCTCAAATCTGAACAGTTCCACCTCAAACTCAAAAGGATTGAATTTCCCCATGGGGCAAAAGGACAAGCCCTTGCTGAGCAGATTACACCTACCCTGTATGAGTGGTTGTGATGACAGGTTGATCACTGGGCTCTCCTCGCAGGTCTCCCCCTGTTGGATTGAGTGTTGATACCTGTTCCCATGGCCCCTCCTGGGTCGGCGGTGTCTCCGTCCCTGAGAAATTGGGATGCTGGATCCATCGTTGGTTCCACTGAAGCCCATGGTTCACTATCTCATGAGGGATTCTCAGTCAGGCGGTCACTCTCTGTTGTCTGTCCTAGGTGGTGGTCTTCTACGGTGGCGACTCTTTCCCGTGCAGTGTTAATTTTGACAGCAAATTTAGTTTTAGTCATAGTCTTTTGACTAACATGCCATTTAGTTTTAGTCATATTTTAGTCATCTGAATTGTTTTACAGGGCTATTCACAAAAGGGTGAAGAGTTTGGGGAAGGCAGGAGAAGTGAACAATCTAGGCCAACATAGCTGAACTGGAAAAATTCTCCAATTCAGCTCACTATCCAAATCAGCTATGTTGTCCTAGATTGTTCACTTCTCCTGCCTTCTCCAAACCCTTCACCCTTTTGTGAATAACACTGTTAGTTTTAGTCTAATTGTAGTTGACTAAATATCATAAGATTTTAGTCGACTAAATCCACAGTAGATTTAGTCGACTAAAATCTAGTGGGTTTAGTTAAAAAGAGTAATTTAAGAATTTCTCCAGAATTTCCAATCACATGATATACTCCTTGCTAAAACATCTGTTAACCTGTTATTACTTATGGTATTAAGGTTTTAACATGCAATGCAGACACAGATTTACTGTTGTGATCAATAACATGTCTTTATTTATCTTAAAATTAGATTAAACTAAGTCTTATAAAGAAACAATAATATTGAGGATTTTCAACAAAGTACCAGTATTTAGCTATTCGGCCTCATCTTAAATATGCGGTACAGTTCTGGTCGCCGACTCTCAGGAGGGACGTCCTGGAACTGGAGAGAGTTCAGAGAAGGGCAACAAAACTAATTAAATGGATTGAAGGCCTGAGTTATGAAGACCACATTCAAAATCTTAACCTATTCACCTTAGAAAAGGGACGATTAAGAGGGGACATTATTGCAGTCTTCAAAATCATCAATGGGGATTGGGGACAACAATATTAGGGACAAACTGTTTAACTTTATTGAGAACTTGGGGACACAACAAGAGGTTAGAAGAGAGAGGGTTTAATCTTAGAATTCATAGGGGCTATTTGACTGTGAGAGTGGTGAAAGTTTGGAATTCCCTACCCCAGGCGGTGGTATCTGCGAATAACATTGATAAATTCATGAAACTGGATGAGTTTCTCCTTTTGCAGAATTTACAGGGATATGGGAAGTTGTAAAGCCAGATAAATACACACTCACATTCTGTACATAGGTGGAACTGGATGGACCTTGGTCTTTAGTCAAGCTTACATACTATGTCACTATGTTACTATCTGCATTGTTTATAACAACTTGCATATGACATTCTTAATTCTTTCAAGCAAAAGTGCAACTCTAAAATATTAAAATGAAAATCTATATTGTCTGTAGTACCATTGCACACATTACCTATTAGCCATCCACTCAGGATGGAACCAGAACTGGAAGTCGAAAGTGATTAGTTCTGATTGGATCTATTCCCAAATCGTCTCTCCCTAACAGTGTAGTTTAGTTTTAGTTAGTCAACTAAAATGTCAATATATTTTTGTTATAGTTTCAGACATCATAACTTATGGGGTTATTCACTAAAGAGCCCAAGGATCCAGCCATAGCTTCGGCTGATCCTTCGGCTCTCTTCGGCCGCCTCTGCCCTTCCGGTTCAGTCGAACCGAAGGGCTGCTGTACCGGCTATAATAGCCGGTACAGCAGCTGAAGGCAGCCGAGCGCCTCAGCCGAGCGGCTCAGCCATGCTGAAGGCATATGCTTCGGCTCGACTGAGCCATAGTGACATCCGAAGCATGGAGAACGGTCGGCCGAAGGCGACCGATCTCCACGCAGATGGCAGCTGGGCGGAGCCGAGCCGTGATCTCACTGCTGGCTCCACCCAGTTGTAATAACAGATCAGCATCCCCAAATGACCTGGGGATGCTGATCTGTCATTAAACAATAACAACTAGGCGGAGCCGGCCGTGACGTTGTTGGCCGGGACCTGCTAGAAGACTCTGGCAGGTGCTGGCCAAGAGGAAACAGTTGGGCTGAGCTAGCTGTCACTGCTAGCTCCGCCCAATTGTTTTTTTTCCTCTTTTCTTTAAAATATTTGTATTTATTTTCTTATTTTCCTATTTCTTTTTATCATTTTAAAAAATTTGCAACTTTTTTTTCTCTCATTATTTTCACTTCTTTTCTATTCTGCTCGGTACCTCGGAAGTACCGAGCAGAATAGCCGAGCCAAATGCCGCTGCTATTCATTCACAGCCGTTCAGCCCCTATGGGAATAGGGGCGAACGGCAGTGAGTAAGCTGCCAGAGCTTCGGCTCAGCCGATCCAGATCAGCAATTTGTCTTTATCAGAGATTTTTTTTCTTCAAAAAATTGATAAAATTAATCCAAATTAACCACCTGCTGACCGGGGTGTTTACACCCCCTTTCCGGCCAGGCCATTTTTCAGTATTCAGGGCTGCGGTACTTTGGCTGAAGTTTAATCAGTCATGCAACGCTGTACTGAAATTAATTTTATACCATTTTTTGGGGACACATAAAGCTTTCTTTTGGTGATATTTAATTTTATGTTTAAATAACATTTTTATAACAAAAATAGTACTGAATATTTTTTAAAAAAATGGTTTTCCCTTAATTTTTTAATGAAAAATTTAGTTTTACCCAATTTTTTGGTAAAATATAAAAGTCGACCCCGGTAAATAGACACCAAACATGTCAAAACACCATAGCCAAAATTGGTCATAGGCGACGCTTTAAAAGATTTTACCGCTCATCAGTTTAGTGTTATCAGTGATTGATGGGCCTAGAATTATTGCTCTCTTTGCGATGTTCGCAGCGATATGTAACATGTACAGCATAATTGGAGCAATTGTTGTTTTTGCGTGTAGACGCCACTAACGCATTTTTGCGCATCTATGTGGGGGTAGTTTTTTTTTTTTTTGTGCGTGTACATTTTTATTTATTTTGTGAGCAATTTTTTTTTTTAAAGTTTTTTTACACTTAACTTCTTTGTTATCACATAGGGTGCTTCTATGTGATAACAAATTACAGTTACAGGTCCCCTCTCTAAGACCCCTAATGTCCCCTAGGGACCCCCAGAGAAGCTGATGAAGCACAGATCTGCTTCATCAACTTCTCTCCGGTTTCTGTACCGGAGAGTGACAGAGGAATGTGGAATCACTTCCTGCATTCAGAGACTGGGGAAGAGAGCAGAGGGAGATCGGGTATTGATCTCCCTCCGTTCTCAGTGCACAGAGCCGCCACATCGCCCATGATGGATTGATGCCCGGGATCGCGGGGAAGGCGGGGACAGCGTCGGCGACCAGAGGTAAGCACCCTCACTTGAATCATACATGCGATCGGGTGTCTCTACAGACGCCGGACCGATTGTATGTAAACGGCCAGGCGGTTTCCCGCTCGTGCACGCCAGGGGGCGCGCGTGAGCGCGGGCACGAAAGATGTCTAAAGACATACAGAGCAGCGTAGATAAACATTATGAAAGTGGTCCACACACTGTAGAAATGTCACAAGACCACCACATACCTACAGTGGAACTTTTATTAACTTTTAAACGTTATTGGCGGGATTATGATGTAATTATGACATCAGAAGGGGGCGGTCTGTGTTTTTTTGCTGATGGTTTGTCACTGTGTATATTTGTGTACATTATAATGTATGGTTGTAACTATATTTGCCTGATGAAGGGACCGCGTATGGTTTCGAAACGTTGCTGTCCATTAGTGATGGCTGTCCATTTTTAGTGTCTAAATAAAGGCATACTAATACACTGAACCTTGGTGTCTGGGTGACTACTTCTACATCTGGCACTGGAACTGTTATCTTAGCAGGCCGCAGGCCTTGGAGACAAAGGGCCTTTGTACTTTTCTCACCCTCCCAGGGCAGCAAACCTAGGAGGCAAAGGGCCTATGTACTCTTGTCACCCTCCTCAGGCAGCGGGCCTAAGAGGAAGAGGGTCTATGTACTCTTGTCACCCTCCTTAGGCAGCGGGCCTAAGAGGAAGAGGGCCTATGTACTCTTGTCACCCTCCCCATGCAGCAGGCCTAGGAGACAAAGGGCCTATGTACTCTTGTCACCCACCCCAGGCAGCAGACCTAGGAGACAAGGGGCCTATGTACTCTTGTCACCTTCCCCGAGCAGCAGGCCTAGGAGGCAAAAGGCGTATCTACTGTTGTCACCCTCCCAAGGCAGCAGGCCTGGGAGGCAATAGCAGGATCTCTTACACTGGCAGACTCTTCAGGCAAAGCCTGGGAGGCAAAGACCCACCTAGAAGGGCTCCTTAAATATATCTCTTCCCCAGGATATATACTGTATATAGAATTCAGTCAGCTATGAAATTACTATTTCAGCTAACAACATTGGCTCTGCTGCACTAAAATCCCAAGCAATGTTGTCAGCCCTACTTAGTGCTTATGTTGTGGTCTGCTATAGAACACCTTACCCTCTCCTCATGTCCATAACATAAACGGGGAGTTTTCTGCAGTCCAACAGAAGAACCTGCTTCATAGCTGCTAGCAGGATCACTTTAAGCCAGCAACATACAAATCAGTCCCTTCCTCCCCGAGTATCGTTTATCCTTTGCATACAGCATTTCCCAATCTCCACGCTGGATGACGTTATTCAGAGCTGTGAGCTTTTATTTGCTATTGCATATTATCTAAAAAAATCTTGGCCACATTCCAGTTGCTGAGGGTGATTGTTGTTCTCTATCAGTAGCATGTCTATATTTATAATCTTATTTTTCTTTCCTCATTCTTATTATGTGACTTAAGTATGTATCAAAAGCCAAAACATTTTGTTACAGGTCTGAATAGAGTGAGGTAAGGTTAAACTCCAGGATAAAACACCCTGTTTGTTTTTTTATTGCAGACATCCCAACCTGCAAAACCTTATTTCAGGGAGGTTCCCGTCTCATATTTTTAAGAGCCCGTGGACTTGCATCATAAAACAAACTTCCCCCTGTGAACAAAAAAAGTGAACCGTGAAATCACAGCACACAAAAATGTGCACAAGGGTGCTTGGTCCTTCACAAAGAAGGGACCTCGATTCCCGACCCCCTGGAGCGCAAGGCTCCTGACAGGGGTTGAGACTGTTGGCCCGCCAGCCTCCGGGACAGGTCCAACACAGTAATGCAATTCTGATATCTTATCGGAAAGGTTTACTCAGAGTAAACCTTTCAGGGAGAAAATGCCTCTCTCGCGGACATCAGGGAGCCGCTATCTAATAGAGGGAGACTCCCTGAACATCAGTGAGACTTGAGATCCCTGTTATTGCTATGTCCAGGCTGCGGAGATTCATCCTCTCTGTTGGTCCTGGTGGCCATTGTCACCTTGTCACCAGAACTGAAGGTGAGGGAATCTAAAACCCAAAATGAAGTATTTCACTAAAACAGGAATAGAAGGGAAATCTTCCAATGTCAAGGTCTATTCCAGTGACAACTGTCTTAGGGCCCGTTCACACCAGTTGCAGTGCGTTCCGGCCCGATTCTGTCTAGAATGTACTGCCTTGCATTGCGGCCGGCTCACTTTTTAGTGGGGCAGGAGGGGGCATGGCGGGCGATTGAAGTGAATGGCACCGTAGCCCCGCCCTCCGACCGCAATGCGATGGGCCGCATGGGAACGCAAGGCACATTATGCTTGCGGTCCGGTCTGGTGCGATCAAAATGCTGCAAGTCTCCTTTACATCTGTCAGGGATTACCTGGCAGATGTAAAGGAGACAGCCGTTTGACTTTACAGTGAGACTGGTGCCTAGTAGGGGGAACTAGCATATTATTAATGGACAATCTCTATCTACCCCACCATGGGGTAAGGTAAGTTGCCATTCACTCCATTGTGAGCTGATAACGGGGCCTTTCAGAACCATTCCTCATTCACCACTGCATGCAAGAGAGGCAAAATATATCTTAGGCCCAATTTGTTTTTTCATTTTGCCATGGCCTGCCTATCTTACTAGGGGGGCTATTTCTGCAGGCACCATAGGGACAGTGGATGGTGTATGTTTGCTCTGGTGGGACCAGTTTTTCTGCAGCTGACCACAAGGGTAAGGTGACTTTTAATGCCCTGGGGGAACATGCTCTGGTCTGTCTTTGTGTTGGGAGAGGTACATATAATTATATATGATTGGTTTTCTTTCTTGGCAGACCAGGTATAAGTATAACCACTGCAGAGGTGCAAGCACGACGTTCCCATGGCTCTAGGTAGGGAGCAGTAGGTACTTTTTTTTAAATTCCTTTTCTTTTTGTATTTGTATTGCAAAATAAGCAACTGGACAGTCCGAATTGTTTTCTGTTGTTTTGATGAGATTGTAAAATGTGAATTGAAACTAAACGAGTTTTTCTCAATCTAGTTTTTTTTTTCCATAAAAATATTAAAACGCTGCAACCCTGGTAGTTCTCATGAAAATGCCGGGTATCTGCACTGGTACTCGAAAAGTATCTGTGCAACCCTAATATATATATATTTAACATTTTAAATACATTTATTTATATACATAATACATTTATTAAAATGCATCCCTATTAATAATAATAATAATTAGGGATGCACCAATATATCGGCCGCTGAAAAATATCAGCTGAAAATGGCACTTTTGGCTAAATGCCAAAAGTGCAATTTGCCTGCCTATACAGCGGCACATCCCTGCTTTCTTTCCTTCCCACTGGGCACTGCTCTGTGTCCCAGCGGGGAGGAGAGAAAGTGTCACAGGCGGGCCAAGCTTTGCCGGAGGAGAGCGCGGTGAGCGGCCGGCGTCTCTCCTCCCACACCGCTCAGCCTCCTGTCACAGTCCGGCAGAGCGGTGAGTGGGTGGAGACAGCCCGCGCTGTCACAGGAGGCCGAGCTCTCCTCCCCGCACCGCTCGCTCAGCCTCCTGTGACAGTTGTCAGGATGGAGAGTGGGTACATGGTGTCAGTGATCGCTGAGTGTTTGTACATAATTGAGGACAGAGTATGATTAAGAAGACTACTGCTGACAGATCTCTCATGCAGCACCTGGAGGGTTTTTACTCATTAACAGTACGGCACGCCAATAGACATGTGCCCCCTGCTGATACTAGCCCATGTGTCCTTCATTGCAGGGAGGTCTCTTCGAGAGGGCTCCCTAAGAAAGGCGGGACATCTCCCAAATCACCAATAAGCAATGCTGACCGGTGTGAGAAGCTGTTTGGCTTTACAGGGCTGTCAAACGCTAAAGTATATATGTAAGCCTGAGCAATGATCTTCACTTCTGTGGCCCCTGTCAGTCTGTTAAATTGACCACTGAAAGTGTTTTGCTATAGCTGGTGTCCCGCTGAGCTCCTGGCAACCAGTGATATCACTGATTGCCAGGAGCTTGGAGGGACGCCGGCCAGAGCGCCAAAGGCTGTTAAAAGCTGTGCAGGGAGATGCAGAGTGCTTACACATCTCCCCACCCAGCTCTTAGCAACCTGGGACACACTGGTCAGAAAGAGAGGTTGGTAGGCACACTGCAAACATTGCGCAGCAGAGCGACCATACGGCTCTGCCTGCTGCCTCCCCCACGTGACCCAAAGAGATCCCACCTGAGGCAACAGCTTAATTATAGGGACAGCCCTGGGCTGAAGCATGATGGGATTTATCATTTTCCACACACCTGGAGTACTTCGGTTGCCTACCTCTGCTCTATGCTATGGACAATAGGAGAGGGGCAGGATTCTGTAGTCTTATCTTGAGTCTGTTGTCCTGATACAGAAGAGAGAGTGAGCGTTGGCACCCTAGGACTGTAAGTGTATTACTGGCAGAATCACCAGGTGAAAATAAAAGGAAATAATGCTGAGAAAAAGGAAAACTAATGCAGTCACCACATCTAAGGACTGCTAAGCTGCAATACATTACATTTTTGATATGGGTTTAGATACGCTTTAAGATATTCGGTCACTAGGTGGCAGTGTAATATGTGAAGCCCCCAGTCTATATGTAGCTGGCAGAGGAAATGGCTTTTACAAGTCTGCTGAGCTGACCATGGACTGGACGGTAAGACAGCCGCTGTGTGTTATTTCCTCTGATCCTTCATGTTTTCTTTGTCTTGATTTTTGTAAGTTACATTGTGTAAAGAGCACATGACAACGATCCTTTATATCTGCGTTTTAAAAGTCAAATACATTCAGAGAATATCTCTCGGCTCTGCTGGGGAAAGGCAGCACATTCACATGTAGGAATTATTCACCCATCCGTGGCTTTGTGATGCTGGAAGTGTTGAGTGTCAGCGTCTAGAATTTAGGGATTCAGATTGCCACCCAAATCGATATCCTGAGGCTTGAAATCCGCTCCACGCCGATAACACAATAATCCAATATCCATTTCTAGAGTTCTCACCATCATAACCTGTTATTTTAAGTGAATTCTTCATTTTATCACAATTTAGATGCAAATTCCATGTAGAGTTTGAATTGTAACGCCTCCACCTGGTGAAATCGGTGAAACTATAACATTGGGTGAATAATAATAATAATAATAATACCACTACTTCGATTACTACTACTACTAATAGTTTCTGCCACTACTCTATTATT
>NW_017306574.1:1099213-1149504 GCF_000935625.1 Nanorana parkeri
AATTATAATTATACTACTACGTCTACTACTACTACTGATAAAATAATAATAATAATAGTAATAGTTTGTACTAACTCCATAATCTCTGGCACTATTTAAAGTTATAGAAATAACAGCATAATAAAAACATTCATACTTTTCATCTGAGGATAATTGTGATTGGATTCAGTGATTTAAATCTGAGCTTTAATTTTATACTTCTTTGTACAATTCTTGTACTGTATTTATATTATTTTCATCTAAGCGCAGCATTATTTTTATTCCCAGTTTTTGATATCACATCTATCTTTTCCAAACGAGGAATGCTCTGGGGGTTTACACAAGTGATTCAATCTATTTGCTGCTGAGGGAGTTAACTACTTGTTGCCCGTTATCTCCTAACATTCATTTTGCCGTGGTGCTAATGAGAATATGGTCAGTAAGCATGTAAAGCTGTCCAACCACCATTTTTCTCATTTACTTCTGCGGGCTGAACAAGAAGATAACTCGACTCCCCCTCCCATGCTCAGGTGTTAAATCTTAAAAATACATTCAAGTACTTTAACTATTAACAACAATGTATCTTATTTGTGTATCACTCAGCTGTAAATCCTCCAATCATCTCAGAATTGGTGCCGACACTGTCCTTCCTTCTGGAGGGTGACTACTTTTGTTCCCCATGGTCCCTGTGTGTGTTGTAAAGTAGTCACCACTCCAAGCTCACACCTGCGATGGACTACAATCTCAGGTTTAGTTTACTCATTTGTACTGAGATTGTAGCCCATCACAGGTGTGAGCTTGGAGCGGTGACTACTTTACAACACCCACAGGGACCATGGTGAACATAAGTAGCCCCCCTCCTGAAGGAAGAACAGTGTCAGCACCAATTAAGGCTCCATTCACATATAGCGTTTACGTTTCCCGCTCGGTTTTCTGTGAGGAAGAACGCACGGGACTCAAATGCTATATGTGAAACAACTGCATGGATCTCACTCGTCTGCGGCTATTATATAGCTGCGAACGCGCGGAATCCGTCAACAAATCGCGCTTGGACCATTCTGCAGGCCCTGCGGTTTCGTACAGCGCTGCCGCTGCAAATGTCTGAACAATGCGCATTTAAAGTGCATTGCTTTTTTCTGTTTAGAGCAGCTCCGTGCGTTTTTTCGGCCGGCCGAATACGTGTGGACAACAGCTCCAATGGAGCCTCAGACATGATTGGAGGATCTACAGCCGAGTGATACACAAATAAGATACATTGTTGTTACTAGTTCAGGTACCTGAATGTATTTTGAAGATGTAACTCCTAAGTTTAGTATCACTTAACAGTAAAGAGAGCTCCTTGTATTGTATATATCATTTCCAAACACAATATGACACGTGACGGAGCCGTGGTGGAGTCAGGGAACTTGCTTACAATGACCTCCTTCCTGTAGGAAATCCATTAACTATTAACAGCTGGAGCAAACATCGTCCCGGTTGACTCTTCTGTCTACTATGTGATGTTTTTCATTCTCTACTAGGAGATATTTTTTTACTATAATTGAAGGGAATCTCCCACCAAGTGCACGGTGCTGGGAAACCCGGCAGATCACTGCTTAGATAAATTCAAGTTATCTCATTATCTGTCTTTGGATTTAAACTCCTCACATCCTGTACATGACAGTCTCATTATACAATGATCTCTTTTAGATCTCCCAATCTCTCCATAGGACCTATTCAATATGGTTGGGTAGGCTCTTGTACTTAATTTCTGTCTGGAAATCTAGAGCAGATTGTACAGCTGGGTGGTCAGTTTGCCATTCACATATAATACAAAACTGAGCCAAGGGTTACAGTGCACCAAACTAAGTGATAAATATTCCAGCATCCCGAAAATGACTTCTTCCGCACCAAATTCTAACCATGTATACAAGGGATGCACCGATAGAATCGGTATCGGTGCCGATACCGAGTATTTGTGCAAGTACTCATACTCGCCCAAATGCTTCCAAAGCCTATCCCGATACCGGAACATCCGATATCAGGAAGTCGGGCGGCGAGTCATTACACGCTGCCCAGCTTCCTGATTGGCCGGGAAACTGACTCAATGCTCCCTGGTGACCGGCTTCCCAGCCAATCCGGAAGTTGGGGGGAGGGGGGTAATGACTCGTCCCTTGGCTTCCTGATTGACCAGAAAGCTGGCTTCATGCTTCCTTGTCACTTTTACATCACCTCCTGTTCATTCATGAATTTCTCAATGGGGAGAAGCACTCAGTACAGAGGCTCCTCCCCATTGAGAATCTGTTTGATAGTAAATATCTTACTATCAGCAGTTTGTGAATGAATGGGAGGAGCCTCTATACTGAGTGCTTCCCATTCACTGAGTGCTGAGGCTGTAGAAAAAGACATTGAGGACTCTGTGTCCTCAATGTCTTTTTCTATTTCAAAAGGGAAATGTCAGGGGTCTGTTTAGACCCCTAATATTTCCCCGAAGCCGCCCCAACAGTAAAATAATAATAAATAATAATACATTTTTTTTTTTAAATGTGTAAAAAAAAAAAAAAGCACAACCCCCACACACACATAACATACACCATATTGTGGTGTACGCCAGGCACATGCGCTGCAGTGCGTTGTTAGAACGCATCACAGTGCATGATTTTTTTTCTTTTGTAAAAAAAACCCAATAAATTAAATGTGGCAGCGCATGGCAAAGCTTTGCGACGCATTGCGTTGTGATACCTTGTGCTGTAATGAAATATATGCCTGACACCAAGCCTGACTTTATGGCTCTTTTCAATAAGCACCTCACCTGAAAGTTTAAAAACAACTTCATTAAAATTAAACTTTAAGGGTATAGGTGGACAAAAACTAAAACCCACAGTTCGAATTTCTGCTTCAGCAGCAATAGAAGGACCCTGGATGCTATTATGACATACTGTATTTTTCCGTGTATAAGACTATACTTTTTCATTAAAACATTTACCTAAAAATGGAGGGGGGTCTTATACACGGGGGGCCGAGAGGAGAACCGCGGTTGCGAAACTGCCGATACCTCTGCCAACTAGCCTCACGAGTGAAACTTCCGATTGCAGAGACAAGCTAACAGGTTTCCTCCAATCATCAGCCTTATGTACCCGACGTCAGCTGATGCTGCGGAGAGCCTGTAGCCAGTGTCCAGATGCAACAGGGAGCGGTAATGTCGGAGCATTCTGAGCCCATAAAATGTCAGAAAACAAAAAAAATACCGGTACCAGGAAGCGGCTGTCTTACTCTGCAAAATTTAAACTGGATGTGATCAATTATGCAAAAGAGCATGGAAAATATTGATTTCTGAATTTTGGGTAAGAAAAGTGGGGGGCGTCCTATACATGGGGGCGTCTTATAGACGGAAAAAATACGGTATATTCCTGCACCTCTGTGTCTGCCCTGAAATCTATAAAGTCACCTTTAAGAGCACTTTCAGAGGTAAATGCCGTATCATTTTCTATTTCTTCTTTTTCTTTTTTTCTCACTTATTTTTCAGTTACAAATAATTTGCATTTGGCAGTCTGTGTCCTTTTTTTTTTGGGTATTTTTTTTTTTTTTTTCTGTAGAAAATACACCTGACCATGCAGCGCTCTTCCCTCGGAGATCATTTTATTGACATTTTAGGTGACAGCACATCACGAGACTCCCTAATAACTAAACTGAAACCTCTTACGATGCAGTTCGCAGCCGTGTGAAAATAAGAGCCTCCTCTATCTTGAGGAAGTAGAGGAAACCGCAAGATTATTTATTTACTTATTTTGCTTTCGCTGACCTACAAAATTCAGAGCAGAGCAAAGCATGGAGGTTATGTACTAAAAGTTTGAGAAATGTAGAAGACATGCAGAAAAAGGTTCTGATGGAAATGGAATTAAATTGGCTCGTTAGTCTTTAGTTTCTGAAAATTGGTTAAAAAAAATTGGTAAAAAAAAATTAAAAATCCCAGAGTCTCTGTTTGCTTGAGGAAGCGGCCACATGGTCCCGAAACGTTGCTTAGGAGATATGTATCATCACAGTCAATCAACATTATTGACTTTATTACTTTTGGAGTGCGAGTGACTACTTCTATTTATCCATACTTTGCGGAGGCATCTGTTGTCGCTGCGGCACCCGCCCAGGAGTGCGATGGGACATGAGGAATAATTATCAATATTTTTTACTGTCTACACTGTTACTGTTACTGTCACTTATCACAGCCCCAAAAATCTCTTACTGACTCCTAAATTGCAAGTGAAGCCAACACTTTTTTTTTGTTTTGGATGGAGTAGAGAGGGATTAGAAGACCTGTCAGGTTTTTACTGCTGTTTGTGTTCCCGAGATTCACCCTCTCTATATGTCTTGGCGACTGTTGAATGAAAATTCCACATTTTGGGTTGTCATCAGGAATAGAAGGGAAATCTTCCAATGGGGACACAAGTTCTGGAGACCACAGAGATTTCCCACACTTTGGACACATTTTTTTCTCACTTCCTGTTGTGGCTAGGGGACAGAAAGTGAAGGGAAATCTCCTCAATGGGACACAGAGGGCAAACAAAGCTGACATAGGTTATATCTACAAATATAATAATAAATATAATAAAATAAGAGACCAAATAAGAGAAGTTTATTGTTAGGACTTACATACACTTTATATAGGTTAAGGGCCTGTTCACTAAGGTGCATGAGTTATTTTAACTTATATATATATATATATTAGAGCCATGTTATCATCACTGGGGCCTGTAGGCTCACAATATCTTACGTGCCCAAAGCAAAACATTTTTATTTTTTTTACTTAGTTTAACCTGACATAGAATACCAGAGCAATTTGCAAATAAGCCTATATGAGAAGATGTATTTTTTTCATGAGATTTTGCAACAAAATGAGCTATTTCCCCTCTTGTGAAATTTTGCAAAAACTTTGTTTTCTCTCTCTCTGAGCTGCTCGAAAATCTAATTGTAAAAATAAAATAAAAACTACTCTTTTTGATCCTAACCCTATGACGGTGTGTTTTTTTTGGTTATTTTTAGCGTTTTTAGTTTTATTTAGTGTTTGCATTTATGCTCTTTTTCTGGTGTATTTAATTGTTATTTGTGTGCTGTCACTTTGAATGTATTTATTTTACTTTTTATTGCTGTCTGTAATTTTTTTCTGAGAAATGTCTTCCTATTGAAAAAATTTTAAATAATGAGGCTAACGAGAAGTTTTTTTTTAAAATTATTATTATTATAATACAGGATTTATATAGCGCCAACTGTTTGCGCAGCGCTTTACAATATACATTATTACAATTTATTACAATAGTTTTCATCCGGAACAGGTCCAGAATAGATGAAAGGAATTCATGTAACCCTCAAGAGCCATTTGTAGCTCACTGTTTCCTTAAAATCACAAAAAAAACTTAAGTTTGCCTTCCCCATTGATACTAATACTTTTCATCAACATGGTAACATTTTTTTAAAACTCTCCAGACTTTTACCAAAATTTCTGAGACATGAAAACTCTAATTTTTTTCATCTCTACTAATCATATGGAAAAAAAAAAGCCTCTTCTCAGACACCCATCTATTGTGCCCAGTGCTTAGTAAGTTACGATAATGCTCTCACGAAAATGTTCCATCTACAAACACAAACCTCCCTTTTAGATTGTAAGCCCTCAGGGGCAGGGCCCTCCCTACCATCTTGTCTTGAATTGTATTGTGATTGTAATGTCTTCCTTATATTGTAAAGTGCTGCGCACACTGTTGGCGCTATATAAAGCCTGTATATTAATAATAATAATAATAATAATAATAATAATAATAAGAAGAAGAAGAGCGGAGTTGGTATTTGTTCACATGAAAAGGATATTTATCTACAGAAAGCTATTTAATATTCATCTGTATTTTATCCCATGTATCTGTGATTTATCTCGATCACTCAGGTTGCAACTTTTTCTGATCTCCTAGACATGGATGCCCCATAGCACCTATGTATATACTGAGTCTATGAGGTGTATTTGAAGGACCAGGAGGTTTGTTTAGCAATGTTTTATAGAATGATTCAGAACACAGTGACGCGTTTTGTGCTACAATGCTCAATCAGATGTCGAGTTCAGTTTTGCCGCACCAACACGGTTACATGAAATCCAAATCCAATCTGCTTCATGCTCCTGATTAAACCATTAATAATTGAAACAATCAAAACACAAATTCATACAATGGAATAGAACTTAAAATCACAGCAATCACAGAGCACCTCATCCGTGCATATCAATTGGCGCAAAGCTATCGACATTCACTAGCTATCGACTTGGATGACATCCGCCCGGCTATATACCAGACGGGACTTTTATAAATGAACCCCTAACTCTTCCACATCTGATTTTGAGGACCTGATGTTCATTACTGAATTGAGGGATTTGTTATTCGGATACCAGACCCTTGATCCAAGCAGCATCCTGGCAGAGCAGGAAAGGGGGCGGGGGGGGGGAGGGGGGAGACGAGCGAGCGGCCACCCTCCTGCACCATACTAGGCCACATGCCCTCAACATGGGGTCCCCCCCTGGCAGAGCACCTTGCCCCCCATGTAGGGCGGGGTTCACTCTCAGGGTGTTGCGTGTGTGTTCCCTTTGGGTTGGCTCTGGTAACCCCGTGTATGCAACATGACACCAGGCACCCCACCGTCACGGGCCTTGGCTCTGGCCTCGTGCCAACACTCCCACACGTGTAGTACTGCGCACACAGGGCCTCATGGCTTCCACCGCCTCTGCGGTATTCGGCGCTTCCTCCCCCGGAGAGGGAGAAAGGCCACCATGAACGGCACCCTATGTCGGGCATAGCCCCTTTGCACACCTACCCTGCTCAGGATGGTTACAGCCACGGTACAGTCCAATATCACACTCCTGTAGAACCCCACCTTCTCAGAGGTTGGAGGGAGAAGAACCAGTCCACACAGATAGTCTTTTCTTGGTTTTACTTAAACGAATGAACATGGTATGAAGTAGGGATGCACCGATATATCGGCCGCCAAAACATATCGGCCGAAAATGGCACTTTTGGCATAATGCCGAAAGAGCCATGTTTCGGCCATGGCCTGACTTTTTATTTTATTTCGGTTTCGTTTCGGTTTTAAAATTTCCATTTCGGTGCACCTCTAGTATGAAGCATACATTTCAGCCACCCCCGAGTGGGATGACGGCACATCTCTTGATAGTTGCATAGTGATATAGATTAGAGAGAGAGAGGTGCAGCCCAGAGTCCACGACTTACTTCGGCCAAAGGCCCACTGGCAAATATCGTCAGTCTTACAGCTCCTCACTATTCTCCGGAATCCCATCCTTGTCAGTCCTAGCTCGGTGGTTTCCCCCTCCAGGGGAAACTAGGGAATCTCTATAGCTCTACATAGTCCTAGGCTTGGTCCTGTCCTTCCCATGGACCAGCCTATGTTTTAGAACCAGTCTCCCCCGGAGACTCTGCATACAGTCCTAGACTTCTGCTCTCCTATACTCTCTCTCTTTTCCCCTCTCGGGCGCCCCCTATAAATCAACTCTCCGGGGACACAGAGTCTCCCCAGGCCAGAGCTGCATCTATCTCCAGGGCCCCATGGGGGCATCTAGTGGCCGTTGGCCATACTGCACCTACCTACACCCATGCCAATGAGGACAAGGGCCTCTTCTCCACAACCCTGGCCCGGTGGTTGTGGGAGTCTGCGGGCAGGGGGGCTTATAGGAATCTGGGTGCCCCTTTCCATAAAGAAAGACCCCCCCCCAAGAATGAGTAAGGGGAAGTTGTTACCCCTACACATTCACCAAATACAGTAAAATAGTAAATATATTTTAGGTGGACCCCACGCTTTTTTTTGGGGGGTGGGGGCATTTGGGCCCACCTAAAATTCCTAGCAGACCTAAAGGGTCTGGTATGAATTGGGGAGGGGAATCCAATGCTGTTTTTTAAAATGATTTTAACGCTTAACAACACAAATTCATTCCGAATGACATTTGGAAAACATTTTGGATGCATTTGAATTTCGTTATCGGAAAATACAGATACGTTCGGATTGGTTATTCCGTTCATTTGAAAATTTGGATGCAACAATTTCAGATCAGAACGAAACGAATCTTACATGTCTATTTATATTAAATGTTCTCCCACTCACAAGACAGACGGTGATATTAGTAATTGTTGTTCGTTTAGTGCAGGGGCCCCTTATTTGAAAGAACATCCTTTATATTTAATTAGACCAAAGTTCCAAAGTAAGTGACCGTCTTTCCATTTTGTGTTTTCTTACAGGTGGGGCGTTTCATCTTGGCATGTGTTCTAAGTTGTATCTGTATGACGGCGGCAGTGGAAGGTAAGATTTAGAACTGCAAAATGGGGAACTGTATGGCAATGTTGGGACAAGGTCCTCAGGGGCCAAAGGTACAGATGCCACATATGATGGTTGGGTTGGCACAGGATGTCCGCCATTTCTAGGGTTGCCACCTTTTGGTGCAAGAACACCATGATCCAAATGGGTTGGAGGTGTTACAATGTTAAACCAGTGTGATATAGACATAATGAGCTTAAAACAGAGCCAGGTTTCTATCAACATTATCAAATCCAATATTTGTTCTTCCATCCGGGAACTAAAGTATTTAAGTCCATACAAACAGAAGAAAAGCTGGCCATACACCGGATTGCGGTACACATCACTGGTGTGCGCCCAAGGTCTTCCCCGTTTGATGCGTTTCACCCAATCACGGGCTGAGTGACTAAGCCCGTGATCGGGTAAAACGCATCAGTGGGGGTGGACCGTGGGCGGGACACCAGTGATGTGCTACAAGCCTCAATAAACCATCTCAGCGGAATCTGATGTGCGGCCAGCTTTTCTTCTGTTTGTATGGGCTCATATTGGAGCGAAGATTCCTTTCCTGAGCCATGGAGGAGCGGTGCGTCTTTTGTGTGATCTCCTTGCATCTAAATATGTAAAAGAGAACTATGTCGTCTGTGTTTTTCCCCATAGTCCTCTTAAGGGTCACGGGAGGACATATAGTAGCCTCCTCCCGTGACCCAAAGCTCAGTATATAGCGAGATACCGCTCACGATATACTGAGACCGCTGCAGCCGGGACGGATCCCGACAATATTGTCGAGATCCACCCAGCTGCGTGAGTGGCAGCTGGCTCTGCCTATCTAGAGGCAGAGCCAGCTGTACATTGACAGTTTAATTGTCACACGCCGGCTCGAACAATGAGGATGAGTGATTTTCACTCACCTCATAGTTCTCCTTTAAGTATTTTGTATAATTTATCAAAGCGCGAATGTTTTCTGCCACTTGTCTCTATTAAAAAGGCACCAGAATTATGTTTCTGGTACAAAGCATCTTTTTTTTATTTTGCACTACAAAATAATCGGGAATAGGGAAAAATAAATTGGCAAAAAAAAATAAGGGAAGAAGGGGCTGAAGGTGTTAATATGGACTAATTAGGGTCAATAAGGAGATAACATTTTATTTAAAAAAAATAAGTATTCATTTTCTGTGAGGCACCACATTATGAGGCCATAATGTGATATCACAATCAGAACATTTAATTACACTGGTAAAGGAAAAAACTATAGGATGAATGTTCACAGATATTTGCAGGGCGAACGGCCCTGTGAATTGTTTATAAATCAGTATAAGCAAAATTTCTGATTGCTTCAAAAGTTACCAATAATGTTCACTTACAGATTTCCTTTGGTTGCTTTCGGCAGAAGGTATCGAGACGGATGATGTACGGGCAGAATTTGGGGAAAGCGCCACACTGAAGTGCGTTTTAATGAAACCTAAAGAAACCCTTAATAAAACCTTTGTTCAATTGACTTGGAAGAAGATTCGGAAGGGCGAAGAAACTAAACTGGCCACATACAGGAAAGATACCGGAGTCAGGGTGGAGAAAGCGTATGAGAATCTACTAAATGTCAGCATATCGGGTTCGAACAAGACAGTCATCACTGTTTATAAAACTAGCTTAGAGGATGAAGGATGCTACGTCTGTGTATTTAATTTCTTCCCGCAAGGAGCCATAGAAGGGAAAGTCTGTCTGGTAATTTCTGGTAAGCCATTAAAACTGGTTCACAGCAGTGAATGTCCATTGAATCTCCACCTTTATGGTTCCATCCCCAGCCACATTGATAGGCGTTGCCTAATTTTTTTAAATAAAAACAACAACAGTTACATAAGCAAAGCGAGGTAAACACCTGAACCATCAAGATCAGGCTTGGCCTGCTTTGGCCACACTTCGGTCAGCCGAACATGCTCTGCGTGTTCGGCTGAGCCAAAGTGCAGAAGGACTTCGACTCAGCCGATCCAACATCTGGGTCGACTGAGCTGAAGCTCCGGCAGCTCACTCGCTGCCGTTCGCCCCTATTCACATATTGGCCAAATGGCAGTGAGTGAATAGGCGAATGCCGCCAGGCGGCATTCAGCTCGGCGGTGGGCTCTGCTTTTTCCAGTTAAGTTACAATTAATTTCCTTGCATAGAATAAAAGAATTCTCAGCAGGGTCCTAGAGGCGTTAGTAGGCACTATTTTTTCCGTAAAGCCCGGTAGGCAGATCTCCATCACCAGATGCAGCTCAAGCGTTACAATCTGGGATATAAACTGCAGAACCTCAGCCCAAAACTGCTTAATATGAGGACAATCCCAAAAGATATGTCTAAAGCCAGCCGGGGAAAACGGACATCTCCAACAAGTAGGAGAGCAATCCTGATACATCCTGGCCAAGCTCTGGTATGTCTTGGAGCCACTGATCCCTACATATACTTAAAGGAGAACTATGAGGCAAGTGAAAATCACTCAGCCTCATAGTTCGAGCCGACGTGTGACAATGAAACTGTCACAGGTCGGCTCAATAGATCGGGAAGTGAGCGAACACATACCGTTGCTCGCTCACTTCTCCATCCTGTCCCTGCAGAGAGCCGTGACTGTCACTCACGGCTCCCGGCAGGGATTCCCCCCTCCTCTGTACGATCCACCAGTGCTGACTGGCGGAGGGGGCGGGTACAGCTGGCTCTGCCTCTAGATAGGCAGAGCCAGCTGTCAATCACGCAGCTGGGTGGATCTCGACAATAATGTCGGGATCCGTCCCGGCTGCGGCATCTCAGTAGATCGCGGTATACTGAGCTTTGGGTGACGGGAGGACGCTAGTTTGTGTCCTCCCGTTACCCATAGGAGAACTATGGGGAAAAGCCCTAACCCCATAGTTCTCCTTTAAGCAGTCCAGGGCATCAGGAAACAGTAGACTATAAACCATAGATAATCCTTGTCCATCCCTGCCCAATCTTTTATCTGCCATTCTTTTGCACCTGTATGTATGGGTGAGGAGTAAAAAAATGTCTGTGAAGGTTCTCATTCATCCAGGTCATGGTATATCTGTATTTTTCTGGAAGATATTTGGCTGGTCATCCGACTAGCTTTCCCAATTCAGAATTCAGTTGTAGTTGAAGGCAGGCTCTGTGAGAGTGGTGAAATTGTGTCAGTGCATTGAGGAAGTTCATCCTATGGGCGTCTTTAATAAGTAATTTTACAAACTTCTAGATGGATATGGTTATTAGGAGTGGGATAGAACTTATGGAAACCCAATGTGGAAATACAGATTTATTTTGAGTTTTTGACCACAGATTCCATTCAAGTTTATTTGTAACAAAGTTGTGGGTTTTTTTTAACTTGCAGGTGAGGTGCTGATTGAAAAGAGTCATAAAGTCAGGCTTGGTTATGCCACAACACTGAAATGCTACCTGCGGAACCCAGTAAACGTCACTCAAGTCTCATGGGAGAAGAATGGACAGACCATCGGGATTTACAGATCTGGGATAACAAAGATTGAACCACAATTTCAGAAGATGGTGAATTTAAATATGGAATCTCCACATGTGTCTGCCCTTACCATACACAAAGCCGCCCTTGGAGACGAAGGAGTATACAAATGTGTGTTCAACAGTTTTCCAAAGGGCTCCACAGATGGGAGAACCAAATTACAGGTCCACAGTAAGTACTCCCATACTCTTATAAGTCCAGGCAAAAAGATTAATACTAAGAAACATGGACGACTGAGGACAGAGAAAGATGATGTGGTCCACAGTTGATTGATTCACTCTCTCTGCTAGGAGTCTACTCCAACAATCCACTGCACTGTCATTAAAGTAAAGTTAGTTCTGAACTTCCTTTCTGCTCATTTGAGGTCATGTCTCTATATTCTGAAGGCCATGTCCCCATGTTCTGAGGTCATGCTCCCATATTCTTGAGCTCATGTTTCCATGTTCTTGAGCACATGTCCCCGTGCTCTTGAGTTCATGTTCCCATGTTCTTGAGGTCATGTCCTTGTGTTCTTGGAGTCATGTACCTGTGTTCTTGAGATCATGTCCCCATGTTCTTGAGGTCATGTTCCCGTGTTCTTAAGTTCATGTTCCCATGTTCTTTAGGTCAAGTTGCTATATTCTTTAGGCCATGTTCCCATGTTCTTGAGGTCATGCCCCCATGTTCTTGAGGTCATACCCCCGAGTTCTTGAGGTCATGCCCCCGTGTTCTTGAGGTCATGCCCACGTGTTTTTGAGGTCATGTCCCCATGTTCTGAGGTCATGTTCCCATGTTCTTGAGCTCATGTTCCCATGTTCTTGAGCAGATGTCACAGTGCTCTTGAGGTCATGTTCCCATGTTCGTGAGGTCATGTCCACGTGTTCTTGAAGTCATATTTCTGTGTTCTTGAGATCATGTCGCCATGTTGTTAAGGTCATGCTCCATGTGTAGAATGTGCTCTGATTAGCTTCCAACACCATGTTCTTTAGGTCATGCTCCCGTGTTCTTGAGGTCATGACCTAGTGTTCCGGCTCTGTTCACTCTGTTCACTTCGGCTCGGTTATTCACTCGGCTCCCTTCGGCAGCTAAGTGAATAACCCTGTAAGTGTTGCCAACAAATGCTTTTGCTTATTTCAGCTGCAAGACTGTCTCTATACCTACTTTGGATATATATAAATATATATATGAATATACACACACATGCACACTATACATTTTATAAAATTCTAAATTACTATACTGTTTTTTTTTAGGTATTGCAAACTGCCTCCAGCCTGAAATGATTGTGATGACCCTCACTCTTCTATCGTTTCTTCTTTGGCTTTATTGGTGACACTCGCCATTCCGAATTGTCGGACAGGAAGAAGAAATGTCACGGAATCGCCAATACTAATCATCCGATGAGCTGCTTGTAAGAGACGTTTATAGCCTTAGAACATGCTGCAAGACTGAAGAGGTGGTATGGCGTTACCAGAGAGTTGCCACAACAAACTGTTTCAAGTCTGCAGATATCAATAACAAATAAGACTATGGTGTGTATCTTAGCTGATATGTCCTAATAGTTTCATTTAGATAGCAGTACATACAGTGCACTAAATTTTGGAACTTTTCTATTGAGTGAGAACAACATGCTATGCACTGGAGCTCCCTCTTAAAGGGAAATTGTAATGTTTTTGGCCTGTTTTATTGAAATGCTTTTAAAAATGTACCTTTTTGTATATTTTTTTTAAAAATATTGGTATTAAATCTTTGTTTAATAAGCATATATTAAAGCCTAACACTACTTCCATACTTCTTACCTTTCTGTGCTAACTGACTTATACTAGCCATACACTGAGGGGGTCTATCTATAAACAATTAGCAGGGACATTTGCCTTGAGAGTATGTGTGAACGTTTACTCTGTGTGACTATATCCCAAAATGAATGTTCTTTAGCTTTTTCTTTACAACTGGAATACATGTTCTTATGTTGTTATGTAATATCACATTATGGCCACTAGATGGAACTAAAGGAGCATAGGAAATAAGTAATTATTTTGAATGCTCATCAGCACCATCTAGAGGCCATAATGTGATATTGTCTGTGTAGGTTCTCATTCACCCAGGCCATGGTATATCTGTAAAAAATAAGTCAAGGCAACTGGACTTGCTGTATTTTTCTTGAAGATGTTTCCATGGTCATCTAACCATGAAGGAATTCAAACACCTCAGGGGGGGCCTTAAAACATGCGGGTATCCAGCCTGGCTTTTGTCAAAACAGAAAGAAGAGGGAAGAATGCCAAGGGTACCAGTGAGGGTGAAAAGCATGAAAAACTGAAGAATTTGGTCATCCCATATGTAGCTGGGGTGTCTGAGAAACTCAGGAGGGTTTTAAAAAAACATCACACCCCTGTCTGCTTTAAACCCAGCAATACACTGAGGCAGCAACTGGTTCCCCCAAAAGACCCAACACCAAAACACAAGATGAACAAGATTGTGTATGCAGTCCAGTGCAGTGAGGAGCAGGTTATTAACACCTTCTAGACTCCAATTATGCAAATGCAATCAACACCGGGTTGTGACTAACAGATTATGTGGATTGGAGCGACATTCACCATATTTACCCCCAGAGGATTTTTGTACAAGTCATTCTGAATGGAGAAAGCTGGTCGGATGTCCAGTGAAACGTCTTTAAGAACAATACAGCAAGTCCAGTTGCCTTGACTTATTTTTTACAGATATAATGTGATATTACATAAAAAATTTAAAAGAGATTGCCAACATGCAAATGAAACTATGTTACAGAAAACAAACTGCTGTGTTCATTCGAGTTACAGATTCCATTATATATCTTATGTACTATTTTGTTTATAGATGCACTTTAAAGTGTGATTTAATAGATTTCAGGCAATGAATGCCCATATCATATGGGACGTGTGCGTTATGCTCTGTATAAAGCAGGCCCGCTGGTGTACGTTGTGTAGAGGTGGCGAGATTCATTGTTAAATCATGTTGCATAGTTTACCTTTTATTTAAATGTATTAATATATCACTTTTCATTCATTTCTATGTACTGCAGCACATTAGGTTGCAGTGGAGTGAGCTGTAACATGCCGTGCTTAATAAAAACACAATCTGTCCCGGTTTTTTTTCAGCCCGCACATTGGTGTACACTGAATAGGACATAAGGCAAACTGCCCCGTCTATGCATTTGGAATGGGCCCTTATACTACCTCTGTTTTCAGAAATTATGTATAAATACAAATAAAATAAAACATTTCCAACAAAAACATTTGAAAAAATAAAGAATATTTTATTTTCTTAATATGTTTACTTGCAGTTCCAGATTAAAGACTCTCTACAAAAGCCAACGTTATAGAAATAATTTTATAAATTGCCAAAAAAAAAAAAGCAAAGTTATTGTTTATATTAGGGACAGTTTAGGGCCAAAAAAATGATACTTTCACTGAAAATGAGTGAAAGCTGCCAACAGCCCGATCTCTAATCATACTCCCTCTTTTATGTCTCATGCACTGAGTCATAGGGAACACAACAGACTCTACACTGAGTTGTAGGGGGATAGGTCTCTGTTATCTTCAGGATTCTTCATCTTCCTGAGCAGCAGGAACTAACTCCTACACTGCCCTTTATATGTCTGGTCCCGGGCCAGAGATTTTTCCTGTCTCTGATTGTTAACTTTCTTCCACTTTGCAGGAAAAGATTTGTCACTGTCACTAATGTGGAAAATAATGAGTATATAAATGTAAAAATAACATGTACAGGTTTAGGAAACATGGAAGCCGATCTGAGCGGAGAGGATGATCGCAAGTGCAGGGAAGAAAATAGAACATCTCAGAGTTGCTCTCAGCGCTGGATCCGGGCCAGTTACTCAGAGAACTTGGTGATTAGGGATGAGCGGATCTGCCTGGGTTTGCTTGAAGTTTGAGAATTTTTCAGCAAGCCTCATTGGAGTCTATGGGGGTCAAATGGGAGTTGTAAAGTCCCAGCATCTCCTCTCCTGTTATAATATCAGCATTGTAATAGGAATACATACTGGAGTTATTTCTGATAATACAATCAAAGCTTACTTATGTAGCGTTCATCCCCGAAGGAGCCACTGAATATGAACTAGGGTTCTCCTACCTGTTTTTGCCAGCCACCTGTAACGTCCCACCTCGGGGAAGGTGTAACCATGGATCGCAACAGCGGAGGATGGATTAGGGTCAGTATGCAGCAAGTCTCTTATGCCTCTGAATGGAGTAAGGCGGTGAGAGTGCTGCTTCACATCATACCCCGTTTTCATAAATAGTCACAGTGGGGGTATGCGCTATCACCACGTGGCAGTGGCCTAGGCAAAGCGCAGCAATGAATGTCAGTGAAACCACAATCAATGAGATAATAAACTTGACTATGGTATCAGCACAATAAATGAGATAGTAATCTTGGATATAGTATGAGCACAATTCAATGAGATAGTAATCCCCAATATGGTATCAGCAGATGAGATAGTAGTCTTGAATATAGCATAAGCACAATTAAACGAGATAGTAATCTTCAATATGGTATCAGCACAATCAATGAGATAGTAATCTTTGGCTATGGTATAAGCACAGTTAATGTCCTTGCGGTCCAATGCAGGAAGACCTAGGTACTTGCGGTTGTACTCGACTTGGTTCGACTGGCATCTGCAGGTCCACTGAGTGGGGCTGTCTCTGGTTGCTCCGAGGTCCGAGTAGGAGGTGAGGAGACGCTGTGTTGATCAGCGTCCTGCCACATTCGTTAGTAGGACGCCGATCAATTAGTGAGCCGCGGCTTTAAGCCTGCGGCTCTTGTGAAGGGGGGAGGAGCCCTGTGACGCGGCGGCCCTGCTGCTGTCTCTCCTAGACAGGGACGCTCGAGTCCTGTGGCGCGCATGCGCAGAAGGACGTCGGACCGTGCCGCCGGCCCGGGTGGCGGCACGAACATTACACCACCGGCCCCTTTCTCAGCAACACCGACACTCAGGAACAGAACAGGCTCGAGTCGTAGGGTCTTTTTAACATTTATTGCACATTAGCAACTAGGAGAGAGGGTTTGAGATTGCAGGATACCCGAGTAGCAATTTGGAGAACTCTGTCTTCTCCATTAGCAACGGCTTGTATCAGTAACACAATGGTCCTGTAAGAGCGACCAGCAATATGAAGTAGCACAGAGAACAGCCAGGAATTTTCAGGAGAACTGTCTCTTGACTTTTAGTGCAACAACTGGCTTCTCTTCAGTAAAGTACCTGAGAATAGGGTGAGGGATCTCATACAGGGTTCCAGATGGTAGCTCTCACCAGCTCCTCTGCGACACTCCTCGATAAGCAGATTCCACCTCCAGCCCAGCTTCCCCCAGGTTCTTTTCCAGTAACATCTAAGGTCTCTGGGCCCCCAGCATCTGCCACATGCTGAGGCTCAGACCGGGCATCCAAAAGTATCTTAGGCCTCTAAGCCCCCAGCATCTGCCACATGCCTGGTCCCAGGCCAGGCATCTGTACTATCCTAGGCCTCTAGGCCCCCAGCATCTGCCACATGCTGAGGCCCAGGCCAGGCATCTGTAGTATCCTAGGCCTCTAGGCCCCCAGCATCTGCCACATGCTGAGGCCCAGGCCAGGCATCTGTATCACACAGACCTCCTCCCAGGGAGGGCCTCAGGGGAGAGAGAGAGTTCTGGAAAGTGTCCCCAAACCTTTTATCACCTTGCTGCAGCCATAGCTCTGAGTCACTCTGCTCAGGGATTGGTCAGGGTCAGGTGCATAGTCATAGTCTGAGGATGGATCCTCCCTCACTGTATGCTGACTCCACAACCCAGCAACAGGGGGAAGCAATCAATACAGCAAACTCAGGGAATCCTGCAGAACTCAGAGCAAAACAGCATCTAGACTGATTACAGTCCAGATATACACTAAATTTAGTAGCAGCATAGGAGAGGGCACTACACATGAAAAAAACCCTTTTATGTAGTGAGTGCTGCCTTCCGTCTGCCCATCACTTCCAACAACTTCCTGGATCCCTGGTGTGCTTTGCGTCTCTTTCCCTGCTGCTTGATGTGATGCAATCTCCATTTCTCAAGACTACATCCAATCATGCATTGCTTCCAAAGGCATTGCTTTGATGACCCCATCACCTTTGGGGTACAGGGAAGATGGTGTCACTGTCCCACCAGTCGGGAGTGTTCCTAGTTCTGTAACAAACTTATGGACAAGTATGAGCAGTAGACTACAGCTATTGGTTGTTTCAGAGAGGAGTACCGTTGATGAAAGGGTTAGGATAATTCGTAGATACCCCAACCACGCAGGGGAAGGTAAACCAGTAAGGTCATTACTGGGAGAATACTGGAAAACGAGAGCAAGAAATGGGACAAGGCAATGCATGACTCTTCTGGACTCCATCGAGTTTAGAACATTAACTGTTATGGGAGATGTGAACATGAAGTAGACGAGTGACAAGCACAAAGGTCCACACGTAGAATGCTTATTCATGGCCCCTCTAATTCTGTACACAACTTTTCCAAATGCAACAAACCTATCTTACGCCGACACCCATGCCTGAGTTGATGGAGGATTGTTGGGGACCCACTTGAGAACCGCCATTCTCTGTGCTGCAGGTAGGGCTCTCGTTAAATCCAGTTTAGTATGTGAGTTCGGCATGGAGGATATAAATGAGCCTAAAGTACCGGTAAGAGTGGGAGTTAGTAAGAGAAGAGCCAACAATGAGGTTAAGAGTCAGAATTACGTATTAGCTAGTATTGGGCATGGGAAGACAAACGCTGCCAAGGTGCCATGGGGGACATGTACCAATGGCAAAATAAAAAATAAATAATAAAAAACAAACCAAAGGCTTCAACACACTACTGTGAGCCCCCTCTATAATAGTGAAGTGGTGGGTTTATCTATTCCTTTAACTCACTTTAGTCTCATTCAGAGGGTGATTGCAGCGCTCATTTGTACGTAAAACATCTCATCTACTCTGGTCTGTGTCCCAAGATCAAGCCCAAGGCCTATGGTCTCCTTTTACAGACGTGCCCTCTAACAGGCCTTCCTAGGAGGGGAGAGCCTCTGAATACACGCCCTCTTCACATGACTGCCAATTGTCCCCCCTAAGCCCTTCCCGCACTAGAATTGATAGTAATGGCTCACTAGCGACACCTAGGGGACATTTTATATACTACACTTCCACAAAAGGAGGGTACACCCTGTTACAAACTGGGCTGTGTAGTATGAAGATTGGAAATACATTGAGTGGATTATGTGGGTAGTCACTCGCACTACTTCGTTTTTTGTAGATCTGAATGACACTGTAGAGAGATTAGAACTCTGGCTGTAACCCACAAGGCCAGCGGGTTTAATCCTTCCCTACTCTATCCAAAACTAGAAAAATAAATGGCTTGTCATACATTGCTTTGCCAAAGCAGCTTGCCTATTATTGTCATTTATTGTACATGGTATGTTCCTGTCTGCCCCTTGTGCTTGTGTGGTAGTTAGGATAGTCCCCTGTTAGACACTCCTAGCCTCCACATACCTACGTGGCTTTTTCCTCATGGTCCCCTTTAGAGAATTAGAAGACTTTGAAATGCAATGCTTTTCCACCTCTGCAAGAAAATGCTCAGAAAACATCCTTGTAACCGGCCAGTCCTGGAATAAACTACATTGGATTTCACTCTTGGTGAGGTGACACTGCCTGTGGATCTTTTAAAGTCAGCAAGTTGCCATACAGTCAGCACAGACCAGGTCTAAGGAGATATACTGAGTGCATAAAGCAACATTTGAACCAGAACATACATTTTAATTTCCTATTCCTTTTTCCCCTGCTCTCTACTCCTCTCTTTTACTTGTTTCCATTCAACTCTTATTTTCTTTCATACAATTTCCCTTTTCCTCTATTTATAGTTTTAGTTTTCCATTTCTCTGCTTTTTTCTTTATTCAAGTCACTGATATTTATGCGCATTTTTCTTGGTTGCAACTTTTTTTTCACTGTATCTTCTTTCTTTGATACATTTTATATCTCATCAACGTCTGTTAATGTTTCTCCTTCTTTTCCTTCTCTCTACTCCTCTCTTTTACTCTTTTCCATTCAGTTGTTTTTTTGTTTAATTTTTTTTCCTCTTTCACTTTTTTTTTATTGCTTTGCTTTTTCTTTATCCGAGTCCCTAATATTTATATGCATTTTTTTTTCTTCGTTGCCATTTTTTTTTGCTGTATTTCCTTTATTTGATACATTTTATTTTTAAACTTTTGTTTGTTTATATTTTGTTGTTTTTTAATTCTCCTCTCTTGCATGTATTTTTTTCCTGTATAATCCCTTGTTCTGTCTTTTCTGATTGTATCTGTAATGTATTTATATCTCTTTTATCCCCATTTTCATGTCTCATTTGTCACTTATACTTGTCTCTTTTCTCTCCAGTGTAGTTATTTTTTCTCTATTCCCTTCCTTTCTCTTTTTTTTTTCTTTTTCTTACAGCAGGGAGAGGTGCGGGTATATTGTTGTGTTTGGTTGGCCTTCCTTGTCCCAATGTGGAGAACAGGATTTCCTCAGTCAGGAAGAGAAATCAAACATTTACACCTCTGAACAGGTTTACATTGTCTGGCTCTTCTAATAATGGGTTCATCTGACGGACATCTCACGACGCGGCTTCACGGCTTATCCTGAACATTTCTGTTTGATTCTCTTATGACACGGAATTTATTTTCTTCTGTATTTATTTGCTCTTGTTCCCTTTAAAACTTAATACAATTTGTATAAAATGTAGAGGATGGCTTTGCCCAATGATGACGCACCACAGAAAATGGAGAATCTAAGATTAGGTGCGGAAAAGGTGCGGAAAATGTTATACACAAATATTATCATAGAATCGCATTCAATATTATTATTCACAAATGTAAAAGTTGATAAGATTAAAAACCAGTGGTGTTGCCCTCAATACAGGTCTACAGTGGATAACCTACAACCATTGTTACAATATACAATACGCATTTATGATACATAACTCAATTGCGATATACATAAAAAATCTATAGACGTATGCTGGGGACATCCAATAACTTCTCTTTACTGTATTACAATATAAAGAAATAAATGCCAATTGCTACTGTGTGTACATAAATCACTCCACCCTAAGCCGTAATTCAATCATCCAGCTCGTCCAGCTATGACTCTTGGCTGACACCCATATCCTTTCACTGCTCAAATGTAAACTTTCACATAGATCTGTACTGTTATTCGGTGACTGGAAACATATCTGCTATTAAAAGATTCTGCTGTAATTAACAATACAACTTTGTAAGAATGCATTGTGTATCATATACAGCCAGTCCCCGGGTTATGAACAAAATCGGTTCTGTAGGTTTGTTCTTAAGTTGAATTTGTATGTAAGTTGGAACAGTTACATGTTTTTTTAAGTGTAAAGCCAGCCAAACAAATTGTTGTAACATTTGTTTTGCTTTTTGTACCCCTGTTCAGAAGATTTCACCTCACTTCCTGTCCCTGTGACAATTGGATTTTGAAAATGTTGGGTTGTCACGGAGACAAGGATTGGTGATTAAAGCTTTGGTGGAGACACCTTTTTCCCATGATCACTCTTACAGGAGTGAATTTCCCTTCCTAGGGGGTAGATTTCCTCTCACTTCCTGTTGTCTCCAGGACAGGAAGTGAGAATAAATCTTTCTAATGAGGATACAGACAGCAGTAAAAACCTCACAGTGACCCGGAAGAAGAGGCGGACACCAGGGCCGGATTTCCCACAAGGCCAACCAATGCCCGGCCCCGGGGGGGCAGCAGGGGTGTGGAGTTCCTATCTCCCGATGCCCGGGCGCCGGGTGGGTAGTTGTTTACTACATTTAGCCCTGCTATGGGCAAGCAGAGCTAAATGTATAGCGGGGAAGCTGTTGCTTGTTTTATACAAGCGATGTCGCTGAGATCACTTGTATGCAGCCTGCAGGTCTTCCATTCTCCATGGGGGGAGGATTGGCAGGTAGGGGGGCGCATTGAGGACCTGGCCTTGGGGCAGCAGAGAGAGTAAATCCGGCCCTGGCTGGCACCCCTCTTCTGCACATCTAACAAGAGCCAACTTCCTGTAATGTACGTACAGTACTACAAACCAGACCCAAAAAGGCGGGCACTCCTCGTTGGCACGAGCGTGGTAGCATTACAAGTACTGGAACACTGCACGGTACACTTTGGCTGCAGCCTGGGACCCCCCTGCTGTACAGTAATAGCCTCCGTGTGTAAGTAGGTGTCGTATGTAAGTTGGATGTTTGTAACTCGGGGACTGCCTGTAGTGTAAAGTAAGTGAACCACCTCAATACTGACATGGTACACCACCTACCTTATCAGGTGAATTTGATCAGGTTCCAGAGCCATGACAATTACCCGGGAATGATGCAATAATGAGCCCAAATGAATTATATATCTCCACACAGACAGATCTTTCATTGTGGTGATATCTGATAAACATTTTTTTTTTTAAATAAAGGAAAACATCAGACATTAAAAAAAAAAACAACCAGTTTCCCTTACTATGCGTTATAAAATCTGCTGTCTTACAAAAAAGGCCGCCAACAATTCAATTCATCTCGAAGGGTCCGCGATGTATTCAAATTTTATTTACAAAATAAATTATAAAAAAAAGTTTAAAAATGTAAAACAAAAAAAATTATACTCACCTGATCCTCGGAGCCGGCTTGTTTTGAAGAAAAGGAATTGAAATAAAGTTGACCAAAATCATTATAATTTCCCTTAACCTCTTGCCGTCCGCCCGTAGTAAAAAAACGGACAGACGGCACTGCAGTATTAAGAACTTTTATTAACCCTTGCAGCAGGAATACACCACTACACCCGCACTGCAAGGGTAAGTGTTCATTTTTGCCTAGGGTCAAAATATAACCAAGTTATACTCACATGATCCTCGGAGCAAGCAGTGCTTCCTCCAGCCTGCCTTCTCCTCTGCTGCAGTGATGTTTGTCCCTCAGTGTCCTCATGTCCTGTACACTGTGTATAGAAAGTGATGACTCAGGGACCTTAGACCGCTGCAGCAGAGGTGGTGATAGTCTCCAGGGACCTTTCTAAGAGCGAGCCGGCTCCGGGGATCAGGTGAGTATAACTTTATTTATTTTTTTACTGTAGGCAAAAACCAGCAGTTAACCCTCGCAGTGGTAACCCCACTGCAAGGGTTCATAACATTTGTGCCCGGAGTTCTTCTTGAAGTGTATTTGTTTTATACTTACCTACTAAGGACACTTTGGTTGCCTCTGTGGCTTTAACTTGCCATATCATTGGTCATGTAGTCAGTGACAGTTCAGGGCAGTTGGTGGTTCCTGAACTCTGCTTCTATAGTGCAGCATCGTATTACAATATACATATTGCGGGATTACACACCTACATTTGTCCTGTAACTATAGAAGAGCTGATCCATATATTCCTGATAATACACCACGGCCCCGGATTCATTCATTGACCTCTGTACGGGGCTTTTATTTAAAGTATTATCAAACTATCAATCTTTTTTTCAATAATGAATCCAGATCAGACAAATAAACATCGCCCAGCAAAGGATTTCTTTACATTTTTGCCCAAACACTAAAAATCATCATTCCGAACTGCTCCAACTCTCTCAGCTCTGCTTCCCTGAACGTCCTGTCCAGTACAAGATCGCAAGACGCAGAGCACAGTCTCCAGCAGCTGTCCATCTGCTAGCTTGGAGAAGGGAGGAAGGATGAATGGGAAGAAGGGGAGTGGATTGCCTTGCTGTGCCTATGTGTGTTTGTGGAGTCACACAGCTTACTAGCACACACAAGGGTGGCTCTATAGGACCCTGCAAGGGAAAGGAGTCACCCTAAAACAGGATATCAGGACCAAGGCATCCATGGTAAGTGATTTCATCAGCATTTGTAACGCATTAAAACCCTTTCCACTTTAATATCACTTTATTGTTTTTAATGTCTTCTTACCGGCAGTATTTGTGGAACATTAATAATGAAATGATCTGACACTTTTCTATTTCCCCAAGATCTACTTGTTTTATTTTACAACTCGAGGCAGCTGAGCTCAGGAAGTGTCATTTGACTTATATAATACACACAGAGAAACAAGAACTCTCAAGGTGTTTCCTGTTAGTATAAAGATGGAGAGTTCACCTCTTATGTCATTTCTATTCAAACCCCCCCCCCGACCGCTCACACACCCTTCTGGACAATACTAAGGGGACAAAGTGACGGCTCGGACAATGCGTGCTCTGCCATTTGTAAATGTCGGGATTTATTGGGACATTTGGCAATTATCGAAGATTTCTTCTATTCAGAACGGATATTTCAGTGTTTTGTAGGAGTTGGAGAGTTAAAATGTAACTTTTAGGTTTTCAATCTGCACTAAAACGTCTTGGGGTGGCTGCCGGTGTTCTATCAAAGTTTGTGACTGCGTTAGAATGTGAGACCGGTGACGTGGTCACACATTTTAACATAATCCCGCCCAGTTTTTCGGTGGTGGAATGTGTGACCGGTCACGTGGCCACACATTCTAAAGTAATCACGCCCATTTTTTCCCACGGTTAAAATATGTGACCGGCAAGAGGTGTAGAATTTAAAGCTCTCTTAGCTGTTCCAGGGCAGATCGGCATCCCAGATGGTATGTGCAGTAGAACCGATCTGCCCTGGAATAGCCGATCGGTCCTGAAATGTCACTTCTAGCCGACTTTGTGGAATGTGAGATCGCAGTCGGTGAGAAGTGGCATTTCAGGACCGATCGGCTATTCCAGGGCAGATCGGTTCTACTGCACATACCATCTGGGATGCCGATCTGCCCTGGAACAGCTAAGAGAGCTTTAAGTTCTAAACATCTTGCCGGTCACATATTTTAACCGTGGGAAAAAATGGGCGTGATTACTTTAGAATGTGTGGCCACGTGACCGGTCACACATTTTAACACAGTCACAGACTTTGATAGAGCACCGGGCCGTGCGACCTGTGACTCTGCTGCCCTGAGCGGGGGAGGGGGCGGGTACAGCTGGCTCTGCCTCTAGATAGGCAGAGCCAGCTGTCACTCACGCAGCTGGGCGGATCCAGACATAATTGCCGGGATCCGTTTCAGCGGCGGCGTCTCAGTATACTGAGCTTAGGGTGATGGGAGGACGCTAGTTTGTGTCCTCCCGTTACCCTAAGGAGAACTGTGGGGAAAAGCCCTGACCCCATAGTTCTCCTTTAATTCATTCCACGATTCTGGTGTCAAACCGATTTTGGTCGTGAACAGAATCAAATTTCCCCGTAAGATACAATGTAAATGAGGTTAATCCGTTCTGAAAAGTATGTCATTTATTTTTTTTTACCACAAAAAAATGAAACAAAGTACAGTACAGTATGAAGAGAGTGGAGGACAGGAAGGTGGGAGGGGAGGAGGTTATTGTTTGGACGGAGAGTCCCCCTCCATAAGGACATCGGGGAGATCTCTTCAAGAGTTTCCTCTCTCTAAAAAGCTTCACAGCAAGTGTGCACAGGTCTGTCTGCGACCGCGATCTCGACTAGAGGAAGCCACGACCACCTGTCAGAGCGGGCAAGATGGCCGCGGTCGTGTTCGTCACCCAGTGTGGCGTTCGCGAACAGGAAGTTTTGCCAAACTTCCTGTTTGCGAACCAAATTGTTCGCTAGCAGAAGCATTCCATATTTCAAACATCTCAGCATTCAACATTTCAGCTTTTTAATGTCACCTGGTGATCCCAGCAGTAGTACACCCCCTCCTAGCGTGGCAATGCTCCCTCACTGTACTGTACCCATGGAGGAGCACTCCTAGGACAGGAAGTGTGTTAAGACTGCAGAAACCCCTCCTCATCCCCCCATCCAGGCCCGGCGCTACCGCAAGGCAAGGCAAGCGGCCGCCTGAGGGCGCTGCAGGGTGAGGGCGGAAAAAACAGGGCATTTTGACAAGTACTTGTCAAAATGCCCCGATGCTTGCGCTATGTTTTTTTTTTTTCCAAAGTTCAGTGACACTACTTTGAGTGACTTCTGAAAAATAGAGAATGAAGATTCACTGAACTTTGACGTGTTTGTCATATTGGTGTGCTGGTGACATCTCTTCACAACAATCTTTGCCAGAGGATCCCGACACGCGCGGCACCTCTGGCAGTCGCCGGCCAGCTAAATTAGGACCCCACCTGGAGCTCCTCCCATCGGACCAGCGCTGACTCGCCGCTGCTCTCCCGCACCGAAGGTAAGTGAAGAAAAAAAAAACATGCTGATAGGGAGCAGGCCCAGCGCTACAGGGGGTCGGGGAGGGGGTTGGGGGGGGCGCAAAAATTCAACTTTGCCTGTGTAGTCAAAAATCCTAGCACCGGCCCTGCCCCCATCATCCCCCATTCATAGTGAGTAGGTGTTCTGTAGTTCAGAAATGAACTGGGGGATGATAATGACAAAAAAAGCAGAGCGCCCACTCCATGTGAAGGATCGTTTAATAATTTGCTTTTAAAAATGGTAATGTACTCGCAAGAGAAAAGTGACACAAACATATGCAATGGTTCCCCTCACAGGAGGCTGTCGCCCATCAGAAGCCGCAGCGCAGCCAAGTCAGCTCACGACTGAAGTCGTCTTCCAGCAGCGAGTGGCGAGGGTTAACGCGTTTCTGGGGGCAGGCTTGGGATTTCAGAGCAACACGGAGCAAGGTGAGAGAGCAAATAAGAGAAGTTTATAAGTGAAGATTACATACATGTTAAATCAGAATACTGCTGTGCAGTGTTGTTTCAATAAAGTTTTATACAAACCAGTGGCGTAACAATCGCCATAGCGACCCAGGCGGCCGCTAAGGGGCCCGGGCACAAGGGGGCCTGGCCATGGCATCCCTCTGATGCCGTGCGGGCCGCCTGAGTCGCTATGGCATATCAGGGTGCTGGCTGTCAAGAGGAACGCGCCGCGTTCTTCCTCACATCCGCTGCTGAGCTGTGTCGGTGACAGCCAGCAGTTGCTGCAGAAGAGCCTGGACCCAGCGTTTGCAGTGAAGGAGGAGGCGGGGCCCGGCGACCTAAGAGCAGGAGGGGCCAGTGATGTAAGAGGAGGCGGGGCCCATCGATAGAGGAGAAGACAGGGCCTGACGATGAAAGAGGAGGCGGGGCCCGGGGATGGAAGAGGAGGCGGGGCCCGGGGATGGAAGAGGAGGTGGACCAGGCAACCACGGAGGCGGACCGCGCTGACAGGTAAGAGGTGTGCAGCCGACCTGAGACCCTGCAGAGCCCGCCATAGAGAGTCTATGGCGGCTCTGCAGGGTCACTCTCAGGTGGGCTCTGCAAGGGGCATAACTAGAAATCAAAAGGCCCCATATAAAATTTTGCTATGGGGCCCTGTGATTTCTAGCTACGCCCCTGATACAAACCATACATTTTCCATGATATTTATGTTGTAAATCCATTTGAAAGTGAACAAAGTCAATGTATAAAAAATGATATAAAATGATTTCCTGAGATGTGTTATTATCACATCGATCGTGTTTTTATTTCACATTCTGTAAATGAAATGTTAGGATGTTTCCTGGATACGTTCTTCCCGCCTTATCTATATGAAGAACAATAGTGACGTCTGGCAGACCCCCAGCGGGATATTATAAATGTGAATATAAAGATACAATATCATTGCCCGCTCTCCGGAACTCCCGGAACAAAGGCGGCAGAGTCTGCGAGGGTTTGATAGTAGATGTTACGCAGGGTGGTGCGGGCCGCATGGAAAAGAAAACATTAAGCAGGCGATAAATAAAACGGGATAATTAAAAGGAAGCTGTAAACCGGGGGTGGGCAACCTCGGCACTCCGTCTGTGGGGAGACTACAAATCACATAATACATCTGCCTCTGGGAGTCATGCCCTGTGGCCGTCAGAGTCTTGCAATGCCTCATGGGACTTGTAGTTCCACAACCACTGGAGTGCCGAGGTTGCCTACACCTGTTATATTAGCTTTGATTGAAATGTATTTTATTTTTTTTTAAAGTTTTTTTACTTTTATTTGATTTCAGTTTTGTTTTTTTCTGCACGTTTTCATATATTCCCGGTCTGGATGAGTTCTCTGATAGGGGACGGGTCTCTAATGTGATGACACAGTGAGGGGAATTTATCAAAACTGGAGCAGACAAAATCTGGAGCAGCTGTGCACGGCAACCAATCAGCTTCTCTCTCTGATTTAACCAGACAGGAGAGTGATGCCGCCCTCTGCAGGCTCTGCATCTTCCTGCATTGCTCCTAGAACCTTGGGGTGCTTCGGCTAGCGTCCCACCCAGCTCCTGGCAACCAGTGCCATGACTGAGCATCCCAGGTTGCTTAGAGCTGGGATGGGAGACTGGTATGGCCCTTACCCATCTTCCTGCCCGGCCCTTACCAACCTGTGACGCTCTGGCCAGAAAGGGAGGAAACGGGGACACTCCAGATATTGCCGCTCTGGGATTCCATGAATAGAGAAGAGACTTGGAAGGATCAAATCAGAGATCCGCCCTTCAGGGTTCACAGGCATGCATGGTATCAGCCAGCAACTCACAGCACCTAACACAGAACAAAAAGGTTGGGGTAGAGTTCCACTTTACTGTTAAGTTAAAAGAGACCCTGTCACCAGATCATACATTGTGTCCAAATTCTTCCCATTATATGTATTTTGTATTTAATGTATTTACATGTAAAAGCCTCCCTTGTATAGACATCTAAAAGCGCAGAGGCGCCGCCGTATTGGATGTGCTGTAGGAAGCCCCAGCAGACTCGGAGCTGTCACTCAGGTGACACTCTATTGTATTTCCCTTCACTCCTCCACCCAATAGCTACATAAAAATTATATAGGGAGGTGAGGGGTGGAGGAGCTGGACTAGCACAGATAGTAGTTAGACACCCCCAGAAGAGGAAAGGAATATGATGAGCAAAGGAGGAAGGGGGCCATGCTGGGGAATTGACTCTTCCTGTAGTAGTCAAATTCCTTCTGCTTTTACCTGCAATGTTTTTTATGTTGGTGACAGGGTCTCTTTACAGAAAAGAACATTCAGGATTTTCCTTTTTTTTTTGGGAGGCCATAATCAAATAAACACAGAATAGTAGAAAACATTTAATGACAATCTGTCTTAAATCAAAATATGACTTCCGGCCACTCTGATGACATGAGTACTTGGCCCCTCTAACAGTCTGTTAGTGACAAGCGCAGGGCGTGAGAGCCTGGAAGGAAGCCGTGTTACTGCAACCAGAAAAATATTTTGCTTCGGCTTTTGGATTGTGACCAGGATTAGAATATTTTTTTAGCTTTGGGATTTGCTGGTGCCAAAAATAAATGTCTTGCACTTGTCGCACAGACTCTTTGTCATTTTATTTATCCTCAGGGGGATGGAATTGATCTTTTCGTCCTTTTTGTTTTTTCTTACACATGTGAATGTGATCGGCTGAATGCAAATGTTTGTGTGAAGATGTGTTAATGGTTATAAACAAAATCTGTTTCTAGAAATGACGCCTGGAGCTCTGAATGTTCTGACTGCGATATTTTATTATGGCCACTAGATGGTGCTAAAGGATCATAGAAAATAAATTCTATGCCCCTTTTGCGCTAACTAGTGGCCACATTGTGATATTACAGTCACAACATTAGAATTTGATTACATTTGTAATGTAAAGATATAAAGAATGTTTGTGCATATACACACACACAGGATGAATGTTCACAGCTATTCGCAGGGTGAACGGCCCTACAAATTCATTACAAATCAACCCCATAGTGTGGTCTAGACTATACAGCACAGCATACAACCCAGCACAGCATACATAGGGGGTTGATTTATAGAAATATGCAGGGTCCTTTCCCTGAGAATATCTGTGAACGTTCGTCCTGTGCGTATGTAAACAAGGTCATTCTTTAGACTTTTCCTTCACAGATGTAATTAAATGTAAATGTTATGACTGTAATATTATATTATGGCCAATAGATGGTGCTAAAGGATCTTAAAAAGAAATACCTTTTTCCTTTGCTCCTTTAGCACCATCTAGTGGCCATATTGTGATATAACAGTCAGAACATTAGAATTGTATTACAGTTATAAAAGGAAAATATAAAGAACATTTGTTTCTGCTTATACACACAGGACAAATGTTAACAGATATATTCGGAGGGCAAATGGCCTTACAATTCATTACAAATCAACCCCATACTGTGGTCCAAAATATGAAATCCACAGCACACATACGGGGTTGATTTATAAAGGATTCACAAGGTCCTTTGCTTGCCCTGAGAATATCTGAACGTTCGTCCTGTGTGTATGTACACAAGATCATTCGTTACAAGTGTAATTAAATGTCCTGAGTGCCATATTGTGTTACGGCCACTAGATGGCGCTATCATAGAAAATAAATATTTATTTCCTTTGCCCCTTTAGCACCATCTAGTGGCCGCATTGTAATATAACAGTCAGAACATTACAATTTGATCACACTTGTAAAGGAAAAATATAAAGTACATTTCTTTGTGCATATATACACACAGGATGCATGTTCACAGATATTCGCAGGGTGAATCAACCCCATAGTGTGGACTAAAGTATTAAATGTACAGCACAGCATACAGAGTAAAAGATCTGGAGTATGTAAGGTACAGCACACAATAACAAGTGATACAGTGCAGAGAATGCAAGTTAATACGCAGTGTACAGATTGCTGCCTGGAGTATGTAACACACAGCATACTGTATGGAATATGTGTGATCCGGTGAGTGTAATGTACATAACAATACACAACTATAGTAGTCCAGGCTTCTGGATATGTAGAAAAACAAAGTCTAAACTGTTTCAACTAATTGAGTTCATATATTATATTATCATATGTATATAAAAATATTATAATTACATATATGATATAATATATGACAATGAACCTCTACAATGTGTGGTCTTTACCTCCAGTGGTTGCCATTTCTATTTTGCTAGTTGGATGTATGCAGCCTTTAGCAGCCATTAAACGACCCTGGGCCTCTGTTGTGTCCCAGTCCCTTTACATAGGAAGGGGCTACCTCCAATGCATACAGGTTCTAAATGTATCCATTGATTGCGATATATATATATATATACATACACAGTATATACAGTATGTCCCAAGATGGCAACTCTGATAGACTGGAGTTAGGGACCATACTTTGCAGAGATGCCTCGGTGCGGCAGTATGGCTTCACATGTACTTGCAAATGTATGCAACAATATCCTCTGTTTGTTAAAAAAATTTGGTATAAGAGTTTAGACTTTTTTTTGTTGTGCTGACTAGCTGGTAAGTGTGGTGGGGAACTTTCTGTGTTACATTGAGTCCAATAATTTTATGTCAAGCTCTGTGCGGAGTTCTGGACAATATGTAAGTCTCAGAGCCCTGCTAGAACAATCATTTGCAGAAAATCATAGCTGGCTGCAACAAACTGCTGTTTAAAAACAAAACAATATATTAATAAATACCTTTTGCTGCGTTTTTTCCTTTAATTTCCTCTACTTTTAATTTCATGTTTAGCCACCAGATGGCGCTGCCGTGCTGCTTTCTGAATGTTATACCTGTGCTGTTAGCTACCAAACTGCTATGAAGGGACATAAACTGAATAGAGATGCGGTTTGATATTAGCACTACAGGAGAGGTAATTGTATGCAAAATGTGTGCAGTCACTGGAGAGCTTTATCTTTTTTTGTGCACGGCTTCTTCTTCTTATAAATTATTTTGTAACTGCTGCATTGTTATTTCTTTGTAAGATGACAACATATAGCATACATAATGACAGATAAACATGACAGGCCACATATTGTACATAACGTAAAAGAAAGGGAAAGAAGGCTGTAGGGTATAAGGCGGCCTTTCTCAACTACTGCCGCGACTCTCTGGGGTGCCTTCTTGCTTCCACTGGGGTGCCTCAAAATGTTTGCACATCCTGGGAGAGCGGGTTCCAGAGATGGATTCATTGCGTGGGGTCCCTCCTCAAAATCCATTCCAGATCCCTATCCTGGGACAAAGGTCTGGTATGGATTTCGGAGGGACCACACATCACATTTTACATTTATTTTCATGACATTTTAGATTGGGGTACCTGGAGATTTTGCATACTTATAAAGCGTGCCGTGATGGAAAAAAAATATTGAGAAATGCTGTTATTAATGACAGATACAGAACAGCTATCAGATGCAATGCAGAAAGGAACAATGGCATACATGCAGTCAGTTTTCTCAGAATCTAAAAGGAACAACCCTATTGTACAAAAACGGCAAATTATATTAAAATCAATATAAATTCTTGCTGGCTTGGGGGAGGGCTCATGCCATAATGTACTGGTATATCCACTCCAGTATACTTGCACATTATGGTACACTCCCATCCTAGGGTATCCCCCTCCAGTGATGAAAGTTCAAGGCTTCAGTTGTCACCTAAATTGCCACCATCTTCCTCGCTGCGTGTTCCAGGTTCTGTGATGCTCCATATTGACCATTTAGCAGCTCATTGTCCCCAGCACCCAGCTTTATTCTTACAATACCAGGAATGAACAGGGATTTGGGAGTAAAGAGGTCCCCAGCACGCAGGGGTCAACATTATCAGTGCGTCCTTTATTGACATTAGATAAACATATTATCACAAAAGATCACAACGTTTCTGAACCAGCGTGGTCCCTTCATCAGGAATAACAATGTGACCAATCTAGGATCTGCAATGCATGGTGTTAGTGCCCTGGAGTATACATACTGTAGGTTTTCTCCCATGTTCCTAGCGAAAGTTTTTTTGGAAAAACAGACTATGCATGTCTCCTCTGCCCAAAAAATTACTGCCCAGGAAAGCATCAAAGCCACTGGATCAGCGAGACAGCCAACCACCCGATATTTTCAGAAAAACAGATCAGAAAAGGACAGGTTTCCTTTAATTATAGTGGTAGCAATTCCTTTCTTATATATTTAAACCAAACTAAAGTATCAGAAAGAATTATGAAACAACGGTTCTTTATTTCCTGATGTCATGACCTTAAGTTTCGTTATCTATAGACTTGAACTTCTGTATTTATGAATAAAGGGCAGATAAGAAAATAACGTTGCCACACTAGATCAGTTAAGGCGTTTCCTGTTAATCCAAAAAGGTCAAAATTAAAAAGCAGAAGACATCTAAAGTTCAATTCCTGGCAAATATTTTTAAGTGTCCACCAGTATTTAAAAAAAAAAATCAGCTCTAGCTGCAATACAAACCTTCAATCCAGAGCTGGCCAGGCAGTACCTCTTCTTCACCACAAGATGTCCTCAGTCTTCCAGTGTAAATAACCTCCAGCATCAGACTGGGGAACAACTGTGAGTGCAAGAGGTCATGGATCTGAACCTTTGGGCACAGCTCCCAGCTCACAGTGTATTGATGCAGCAGCACTGATTTCGACCCAGCTGACTGTATCACCCAGGACCACCCACTGGTAGAAGGAGATCCAAAGAAGAAGACCACCCATTATGTCACTTGGGCAGCCAAAAGAAAGCAGAAAAATCCCCACGCAAAATAAGAAAATCATAAAATCCACATACTTTACAGATGTGCACAAACGTGTGAAAAAAAGCTGTAATGTTTAAAGCGGCTGGCACTTAAGCTGCTTTGCAATGTGGCCTTGCTAGAGACATCCAAAAATGTATAAATTTTTACAACTGAGCTATAGAACAAGCTCTCTTCAACCTCTGTAGCTGTAGGAACTGTGGAGTAATTCACCCTCAAAGTGTACAGCAGAAATCCTTTAACTTTCTTTTCGCCAGCTCCACCCTCCCAGCATCCTGCTAGCCTTCTAAATTCTGTTTTAAAAGCAGAGCTTAAAAATACCTAGGGCCAGGGCTGTCCCAATAATGAGGCCTCAGGCAGTATCTAATTGAGGGGAGAAGGTATGGGGGGTCACAGAGGGGTGACCACAGCATCTCAGGATGCTAAGAGCTCTTAGAAACCTGTGACTCTTTGTTCGGCTTCCTGTCCAGCTCACAGACATCATGCTCTTGACAACCAGTGATGTCAGCGAGTTGGGTGGGACGGGATAGAGAGCCGCTGACAGGCATAGCTCTTAATTGGTATTTAAGTATTAATAGGCCATAAACCCAGATCCTTTTTTCTAGTTTTGGATAGAGTAGGAAGGGATTAGAAAATCTATAGTTTTGAGTAGTCACTAGAACTGGAAGGGAAATGTTCCATTGGGGACACTTGTTGCGGTGAGAACTGTCTGAGCGTGGAGAGTTTGGAGAGTTTTCCTTGCAACTCTGGTTGTGGCAACAAGACAGGAAGTGAAGGGAAATCTCCCCAATGAAATATAGGTGAAAAAATAGATGTCGGGGGTATTACCTATACCCGGCTCTATACAAAAAGTATGGGCTTTAGATATACTATAGTTTTCTTTTGAACATTGATGATTCATTTATCCATCTTACATGCGGTTACTGAGGTAGCTGCATGTGCTGTGGAGCATTCTAAATGCCTCCATATGTTTGGTTGAAGCCAAAAGGCCTGACAGAATGCTATAGGTTTTTAAAATTTCAATATCTATCTGACAACTCACCAAAAACCTAACAAACTTTGTTTTACATCAATTTTGCCATTGGTAGGAAAGAGGTGGCATGAACAGGAAGCCAGAGAACAAAGCATTACGCACTGCAAAGTTTGTTTTGATGTATTTGCCACAAAATGAAGAATAACTTCCTTTTATCGAGCTTCTTCTTCATTTTTTTTCCTCTCTAAGGGTGTGCGTTGATAAAAGAAGAGTCACAATATAACCTTTTGAAATTTCGTCTTCAGACAAGTAAAAGAATCTTCCTCTTGTGCTAATCTTATCATATAGATTTCTTAATTCGTAACAGAAAACAGAAACCGTAGTGGTGCCAGCGACACTTTGGCCGCGCTGTTTGTTCATTTTTCGCACACATCTATTAACGCCCAAAATGTAGAAGATGAGATTGTGCTGAGTAAATATATACCAAATATGTAAAACATAAAAACTGCGCAATTGGCAAAAAAACCCCGACAGTACACAATATCGTCCATTGGCAACGCTTTAAAAATCTTTACAGCTCATCATTTCAGAATCAATCCTAAATGATGAACTTTAATAATTGGTCTCACTTCAGCGTGCACAGAGATACCTAATACGTGCGGCCCAATCGTTGTTTACACCTGATGAATGTACTTGAGTTCATATGTGCTTGTATGGGGGTGCGGTGGGCTTTTTTCATGTTTATTTGGGTAAAGCCAGAAATAGCTGCATTGCAAGGGTCTTCACTAGGGATGCACCGATACCGATTTTTTTGTTATCAAGTACGAGTACTGATATTTTTTTCAGCTACTCGCCGATACCAAATACTGATACTGGAAGTCTCATCAAGGAAGCCAGGCGGCGTGTAATTACTTCCCACCTGGCTTCCTGATTAGCCGGGAAGCATGGCGGCGTGTAAAGACTCACCACCCGGCTTCCCGATTAGCATGGAAGCCGTCTCCATGCTTCTCGTCAACAGATGACGAGGAAGCATGGAGCCGGCTTTCTGGCCAATCAGAAAGCCGGGAGGCGTGTAATGACACGCTGCCCGGCTTCCTGATTGGCCGGCTCCATGCTACCTCGTCACAAGTGATGAGACAGCATGGAGCAGGCTTCCCGGCCAATCAGGAAGCCGGGCAACGTGTAATGACACGCTGCCCGACTTCCTGATTGGCCGGCTCCATGCTGCCTCGTCACAAGGGATGAGACAGCATGGAGCCGGCTTCCCGGCCAATCAGGAAGCCGGGCAGCGTGTAATGACTCGCTGCCCGGCTTCCTATTACCGGAAGCTCAAGTATCAGGCTAGGCATTGGAACATTTGGGCGAGTACTCGCCCAAATACTTGGCATCGGCACTGATACCGATACTAGTATTGGTATCGGTGCATCCCTATCAGAATCAATTTGAAATTATGAACTTTAATAATTGGTCTCACTTCAGCATGCACAGGGACACCTAATACGTATTGCCCAATCATTGTTTACGCCTGATGAATGCACTTGAGTACATATGTGCTTGTATATGGGTGTGGTGGACTTTTAACATTTTTATTTGGGTAAATCCAGAAAAAGGGTCTTCACCAAAAGTAAAAGTCTTTATTAATGGAGCAAATGCATACTGTAAAGTTATTTCCCGTGTACACATTCTGGCTTGCTTATAGTAATGAATAATCTATTGTTTGAGTAAGTCAAAACGCGTTAGTGGGTTGAGCATACATGGGGAGGAACTTTACAGTATGTATTTGCTCCATTATTAAAACCCTTTACTTTCAGTGAAGACCCTTGGAGTGCAGCTATTTCTGGATTTAGCTGTTATAGGCGATGACGTGCTTGTTTGCCTGCACCTGGGATGCAATTGCAGTGCAAGCCGGTTTGACAATCTTAGCGACGTTTGCTGTGAATTTTTGTTTAGTTGTTTTTATATTGATTTAATTGAACCTTTTTATTAACTTAACTTTATTGGTATCACAAGGGGGCTGTTAAGTCCTCTGTGTGATAGAATAGTGCAGGTGACAGGTTCTCTTTAGCAGGGCACCAGGGGTCTTTTAGACCTCTAAAGTCACCCCTGCACAATCCAGAACAAGCTCAAACTTGCTCAATCTGCTGTTTTTTGGCTGCAACGCACATATCCCATTATGTTACTTTGCAATAAAAGTCATTGGGACTGGCAGCCTAACACACCGTACTGTAATATACATACCGTGCGTTTTCATGTGTTGCAGTGTGCTGACAAGAAAGGGTATTTAATTGGTCCATTGAGGGGCATTGGCAGGCAATACATCATTTGTTTTTTTTAATTCATAATTTTTTGCAGTTTATCACACTGTGATGGAGCATATAGACGTAAATGGCCCTTTAGGTAGAGCATATGCTTGTAATATGAGGGAGCATGGAGCCAGCTTCCTGGCCAATCAGGAAGCCCGGCTTCCTATTACCGGAAGCTCAAGTATCGGGCTAGGCATCAGAGCATTTGGGCGAGTACGAGTCATAGCTCTGTCTGGCCCACGTAATTCTTAATTGCCATTACACTACAAGAGGCTACTCGTTCAGCCCCCACCCCATCTTCCAATGCCCAGAGTGTTCTCCCAGTCTTTTTTGATCCCCTGAGTCTTCCTCTTCTCCTTCTCCATTGACACTAAATGGCACTCACATATTGACATGTGAACACTGTTTAATGCAGTAATACAGTGAGCCCAGACCAACTCAGTGATGCTTTTGTGGCCTTTTTGTGCTTTTTAAGGGGCTATGAATTTTCAATGTGTCTTGTTTTAGATGGAGTTCTGCTTTAAAGGTTGAAGAGTAACTTGATCCTCCAAATTAATCATTAATTCTCCGAGCATACTGTGACCGAGTAAGTGATTTAAAATGCGCCTAGCATAGCAAAAAAAAGTAATAATTCCACCAGCTGTAAAAGACCATAAAATGACAGGTCGCAATGTAAGATGTGTTCAAAGTAACAGCTCAGCTGGTGTCTCCAAGGCTTTAACTCGGTGACATTAGTGAATGGTCAGCAGTTGCCACCAATTCGTGACTTATTAACTAGATGTAGTGCAGATCTGTCAACATGGACTGATAGTATCTTGAAACAGTTCACCAATGCACCGGGATTTTATTCCTGAAAGGATCACTAGGGCGCAGCAGAGCAAGTAATAAATTATATCCTTTGATAGGTTCAGGTCTAAGCCTGCAATGGAGTTCAGGTCTGAGCCTGCAAAAACTACCAGCCCCATGATACTGGTTGTCCAGGTATAAGCCTGCAAAAACGACTTGCCCCCTGATATTGGGAGTCCGGGCCTAACCCTGCAACAACTATCAGCCCCATGATACTGGGAGTCCAGGTATAAGCCTGCAAAAACTACCAGCCCCATGATACTGGGAGTCCAGGCCTAACCCCGCAACAACTATCAACCCAATGATATTGGTAGGCAAGGTCTAAGCCTAAAAAAACGACCATCCCCATGATATTGGGATTCCGGATCTGACCCTGCAACAACTACTAACCCAATGATCCTGGGAGTTCAGGTTTAAATCGGCAAAAACGACCACCCCCGTGATACTGGGAGTTCAGGCCAAAGCCTGAAAAACTACTAGCCCCCTGATACTGGGAGTCCAGGTATAAGCCTGCAAAAATGTACCAACCCCATGATACTGGAATCCCAGGTCTAAGCCTGCAAAAACTAATATACCCATGATATTGTGATTCTGGGTCTGACCCTGCAACAACTACTAACCCAAATGATCCCGGGAGTTCGGGTATAAACCTCACTCCCCCATGACACTGGGAGGTCAGGCCAAAGCCTGCAAAACTATTAGCCCTCTGATATTTGGAGTCCAGGCCTAACCCTGCATCAACTATCAACTACATGATACTGGGAGTCCAGGTGGTTGCAGAATCGCAGGGCTGCAAGAGGCCAGGCTCAGAAGAAGACCAGCGATGGAGAGACAAGGTAGAGCATGGACATCACATCACGGAAGGGGGGGGGGGGCAAGGTAAAGGGTAAGGGCAAGAGCCCACCCACTTAAAAAAGCTTTACATTTCTGAGACTATAACAAAGAATACTCCACAAAACATTCCAAATATACAGCGAGATATAGAAGAGTATGTTATTGATGCCCAAGGGAGTAGTAGTTATCAAAACATAAAACTAAAATGTCACAACAATGCCCTAGTATGTCTGGTCTTCTCCAGAGCCACAGAGCCACTTATGTTTACGTTGGAGACATTGTTAGAGTGCAACTCAGTGCATAAGTTATACGTTGACATCAGAACACAATACAAAATGGTAGAGCAGAGATGAGGTCAAGACAGGCTGGATGTCACGGTTGGTGGCAGTCTGGCAGACAAGCAAAGAAGAAGTCTACCCAGGGACAACACTAGACTGGGTCAGTATAGCAGCTGGAGCTATTCTGTTTTTAAAGAGCTGCTGGGGATCCATATTCTTAGAATTTGCTGGAATTGGGTTTTAACTGTTATTCTTTTAAAGCTCAACACTTTCCCCCCTCCTGTCCTTCACCTACATCTGCCCTTCCCTGCTCTAGCCACCAAAAAACATTTTTGGCTGGACATAAACTTGCATAGATAACTGATGTTGTATCGGAATACATTTTTTTAACTAAAATGGGTGGTAGTGAACGTCTTACGGCAGTTATTATACCACAAGAAGGGACGAAGCATCATTTATGTGTGGGATGATATGTGGAGGAGGAGATCCTTAGAAGTAAATGAAAGCTAGGCAATCAGATCCCGCATACCATGAAGCACTGAGAGCTTTCACTTCTTATGAAATTAGTCACCCTACTCAAGACCATAAAGGTAAACGATTTGACCCAGGGGCAAGTTTTGATGTGGCTCGGTGTGCGTGGAATGACAGGGACTCAAGTGACATTCTGCCAGCCTGAAGAGGTGAAAAGTGAAATGAAGACACCGACGGCTTAACTCTTTCTGATCAGTTCAGAGGAAACGTGTGGTTTTGAATTCGCAGCATATTCCATTTGCCAACAGTTCTTCCTGTGCAGTGGCGACTCTAGGAACAATACAGATACCACAGTCAAAATGGGGGGGGCACTAATAATTTTCACCACTAAATCATACCACTGAAAAAAACTAAAGAAGTATATATCAATAAGATTACAAAATACGAGAGGAATGCGGTATGCGCTGATACCTTTTTATTGTACTAACCTAATACAAGCTTTCAAGAGTTTTTCTTTCTTCCTCAGGTATTGCTTCAGACTTGAGAAAGAGAGGAAAGCTCTCAAAAGCTTTTCAATTTCAGCAAACACCAGGGCTGTGTAAATAATCACCTATAGCGATAGAGGACTACAAATCACAGCAATGCATTATACAGAAAAGCAGAATACCACCAGCGATAGATGACTACAAATCCCAACAATACATTATACAGTAATGCAAAATACCTTCAGCTATAAAGGACTACAAATCTCAGCAATACATTATACAGTAATGCAAAATACCACCAGCTATAGAGCACTACAAATCCCATCAACACATTATGCAGCCTTGCGGAATAATACCATTAGCTATAGAGGACTACAAATCCCAGCAAAACATAGAGCAATGCAGAATAATAGTATATACATTTGCCACATACTCTGTGCTGCTGCTCTACTCTAGGGTCCTGGCCTAATGTATTGGGCAGAGCTTGTCAGGAGGGATAGGGAGGGTCTTAGTAAGGGGAGATGTGCGGGTGGCAGAAGCGCTGTAAGCAGACATTGCGTGGCTCCCCAGAAGGCTACCGCAAGGTCCCCAGCCGGACCTAAGACACCTAAGTCAATTTGAAAAATGTAAGTGCTGGTATCGGTTTTTAGTATTGGGACAGAGGTCAGTTATAACGCAGAGTGCATTAATCAATAATGTATGGCAGAGTGCGGATGACAGCAATGTAACGCAAAGAGCGGAAGACAGCAATGTAACGCAGAGTGCGGAGCACAGCAATGTAACGCAAAGTGCGGAGGACAGCAATGTAACGCAGAGTGCTGAGCACAGCAATGTAACGCAGAGTGCGGAGGACAGCAATGTAACGGAGAGTGCGGAGGACAGCAATGTAACGCAGAGTGCGGATGACAGCAATGTAACCAGAGTGCTGATGACAGCAATGTAACCAGAGTACTGATGACAGCAATGTAACGCAGAGTGCGGATGACAGCAATGTAACGCAGAGTGCGGATGACAGCAGTATAAGGCAGAGTGCGGATGGCAGCAGTGTAAGGCAGAGTGCGGAAGACAGCAATGTAGCGCAAAGTGAGTTTTAATGTACTAGATCATGTGCTCTGTCATGCCCTCTTCTTCGTCTCGGGGTGGTGGGGAACAGCGATGTTTCTCCCATGTGAAGCCGCAAGCAGCCTTGATGCGTCTTCTCTGTCCCTACTCTGCTAAAATACATGAGCAGCGAATGGCAGTGCTGCACTCTCCCTCTTAGCCAATAGCAGCTGGAGTGGGCAGGGGAAGATACAAGTGGTTGCCGAATGCCGAGGAGCCCGTACAGCAGGTGTCTCAAACTCAATTTAGTCGGCGGCCACTGGACACATTTTTTAGTCCCCTGGGGGCCGCTACTATATACGGTACCAGTGTTAATGTCTGTACATGTTACAAGCGGCAACTGTCACCCATTCAAATGAATGATCAGGTGACAGCTGCTGCATGTAAATGCCTGCACACCGCATGTAATCATATGTGAAAGGATTACATGCAGTTAGGAATCTGTCACTATCCCTGGTTACATGATTGTCACTATCCCTGGTTACAGAGATAGTGATTGTTTTTGTAGCTGCATGTAATCATATCGCATACAATTACATACGGTATGCAGGCGTGTGCATGCAGCGGCTGTCACCCGATCATTAACTTAAATGGGTAACAGTTGCTTCATGCCAACGCCAGATGTTCCTGTGAGGTTTAATTTTATTTTATTCTTGTTCAACTTTAAGTTGAGTATACATATTCAAACATTATAGATGAAAGTTCAACAGCAGCCCTTCTCAAAAAGAACCTGTCAGGATGGAGACGTCCACCTCAACCTAACTGCTCAACCATCACATTCTCAAACAATTCATCCCCACACAGCTCCCTCCTCATGTATCACTAGCCCCTCCCTCTTAGATTGTAAGCCCTCAGGGGCAGGGCCCTCCTCACCATCTTGTCTTGAATTGTATTGTGATTGTAATGTCTTCCTTATATTGTTTAGTGCTGCGCAAACTGTTGGCGCTATATAAATCCTGTATAATAATAATAATAATAGAGACATGGGAGCTCCCATTGGCGGCTTGTTTTTTTCAAGTACAGGCACCAGGGCTGTCCACATGGAACATGCATGTATCTGGTATTAGGTGCTTTCATGCAATCAATAGGGAGACTCAGGAGGTAGATGTGGCTGGGCCAAGCTTGACAGTTGTGGAAAAAAAGGAGAAATATATCATATAATATAATATAATGATGGTGTACAGGTGAAACTCGAATAATTAGAATATCGTGCAAAAGTAATTGCAGTAAGTGCTGCAAAAGGGGCCCAAACCAAGTACTGAGTACACATGCATGCTTGTACTTTTCAGAGGTCCGATATTGTTCTATGTACAATCCTTGTTTTATTGATTGCATGTAATAATCTACTTTTTTGAGGTTGTGGATTTGGGGTTCTTGGGGTTTTCATGAGCTGTAAGCCATAATCATCACAATTATGACAAATCACGGCTTGAATTATATTGCTTTGCATGCAATGAGTCTATCTCATATATTAGTTTCACCTTTTAAGTTGCATTAGTGAAATAAATGAACTTTGCACGATATTCTAATTATTCGAGTTTCACCTGTATGTCAACTCTAATAATTCACATTTCTTCCTTTTGGTCTGTCAAAGAAGAACTCTCATGAGAACAAAAAAATAAAATACCAGCTAATACATACATGTAGTTCTTTTGCCTTTCCAATGAAATGCTAATGGCTTGTAAAGAAAATCCCTTCTTTAGCGCTTGCATTCCTGCCTGTCAGCTCCTCCCCTGCCAGAAGGCCAATTTGTTTTGTTGGTGTTATTATGGTTGAGCTCAGACAGAGTTCAATTGACACTATGTTTACCATTTCGTGAATCTTAGTGCTGCTGATCTCCTTCACCCATTTCCTGTCTAGAGCACTCCTCCAGCACTGGGTGCACATCATTGCTCAGGACTGGATTCCTGATAATGACAATGGTGGACCATGCCGTGCAATGTGTACCTGCGGACTGCTTGTAGTCTCCTCCAGGGCACATGGGGTAGGGTGACAACGCAGGAGCACAACAGGATAGTGTTGTCATTCAATAACACGAAGCATCTGAACAAGGTAGAATCACTAGGCAATACATTAAACAGGAAGTTCACCCTAGGATTACTGAATGAATGTTACTCTGCCATATAATAGAAGTCACCAGCACTCGATGATGTGTGCAAGAAGTAAAGCACTTTTTATTAAATCGTCACATGCGTCATACAGCCAACGTTTGGGATCGTCACATGCGTCATACTGCCAACGTTTGGGGGGCCACACAGGGTCCCTTCTTCTGGTCACTATGTCGCCCAGAAGAAGGGACCCTGCGTGGCCCCCAAACGTTGGCTGTATGACGCATGTGACGATTTAAAGTGACATTAAACCCTCAGATTTTTTAACATAAAACAATACTGTAATGTGCGCCTTACTGTAATCCATGGTTGTTTCCCTTCTCTTTGCTGCTAACGAGCTGTACCTCCCGATCTACTGAGCCGACCTGTGACAGTCTCATTGTCACAGGTCGGCTAGAACTATGAGGTGAGTGAAAAGCACTCACCTCATAGTTCTCCTTTAATCTTAGTAATAATTTAAAAGATTGATTCACATACAGTACAAGCAATAAAAACAACCGGCTGATCAGATGTCTCCTTATACGCTCACTCCATTTATACATGTCATCTGTTTTCTACTGAAAATCACATTTTCCTGTCAAGGATTTGCTGGACCTTTTCATATTATAGTTCTCAGTCTGAGAAGAAAGATAGTAGCACCTCTTTACTCCTTGCTCTGTTACTGAGCTCTCCATGTCATCGTAGAAGTGTTTGTGGTGGTATAATTAAGTGGCATTTCCTGTGTGAGTGCTCGCGTGCCACCAGGAAGGAAGATGGTACAGTATTCGGCTGCCAGGTGAGGTTTCCTGTATGTGCATCCTGTTCAGTGGTATAAATAGTATTCTTTTTATTATGAAGACTGCTCATCTTCTCCTGAGATATCAGACAGGAATAATGTGGTAGACTATACAATGTATTGTAAGATGTTAACTGTAACGACTTTCCTTATTACAGGAAATAATTCTGAAATGTAAAGAACCAGCTCTAGCAACCTTTTATAACATATGTCAGACTTTAGTCATACTCCTTGTCCTCGTTATGAAGGTTATGAAGATGTAACACCAGGAACAAGAAATTAGGGCATGTTCACACCATCCCCAGTGCAGTCCCAATGCATAGACAAGGCAATTTTCCCTATCTCCTAGGGTTTCAGGCGAGCAAGGAGAGTAGATTGTAAGCTCCTTGAGGGGGTTTCCAACTGAATGGTACTTAAAATGATGTGACCCCTACAGAAGAACCCTTCTGCTTCTCAGAGTGCCGGATAGTCAATACGTATCAGTCGTCTCCATCGAGTGCTTTCACTCTAACACAATAGGTTTCTGTAGAAAGGTCACGTGCCTTCCGTCCTACGCTTGTCCTCACTGTGGGTTTCGAGTGGAAATGTCTGTGATATTTTAAGCACCACATCATCTATTTCTGTCCACCCAAAACCAATGCTTCAGTTGCTTGCAGCTGCTGGAGAGTTAAAAGTTGTCAAAAGTTCACTGTGTTATCTCTGTACATCTGATTTATCGAGAACTACAGGGAGCAAAGCCCTATCTGCACAATCTAATTCATTAATGTCCAGTCATGTAGGCCACATAGGGTTGCCACCTTTTCTTCAAGCGAAACCCGAACACTCCAGCAACGCACGGTCATTTTTGTGGCTTGTTCAAATGTAAAAAGTGCCCCCCATTCATATGTAAATATCACAGTAGAGACTATTTTCAGTGGGGAGCAGTAGCCCCTATCCCAATTTTGGTTGCCCCTGTCTGCCTGACATCTTGTGTCCAGGTTTCTGCTGCCCTGAAACCTGAACACAGCATTCAAAACCCGAACTATCCGGGTGAATCCTGGACAGGTGGCAGCCCTAAGGCCACATACTTCATAGTCAATGATAAATCTAAGGGAGATGGTATCAGCAGATTGGAATGTGTGTGGTGAGCTATAGGCTGTAATACCCTCTGGATCAAAATACCCATTCAGTATAACATGCTTCCTATGACAATGCCTTAAAAGCCCATCTCTGGGCAAATATCAAACCCGCACCCCTTCCTCCCCCTGAATACAGTATGACCCATGCCGGCCGGTCCCCTTGCCATAACATCATCATGTAGGTTTTTAAAGAAGAACTCTGGGATTTTATAAAACTTACCCTTGCAGTGGGGCTACCCACTTGCTTGTTTTGGGTCTAGGGGTGCAACTAAAGAAGATATACTCCCCTGATCCTCGGTCCTGTGGCAGTGAGTGCTCACCTGTCTTACCTTCTACCCTGGCGGTGGCATGTCCCTCGTTGTCCTCAGGTTTATTGCAAGTCAATGGACCTGCATAAGACGTGATAACATCAGCAGCCCTTAAACCTTTGGAGCCCAGTGGAGAAGAGACTGTGGGGATCGGTCTAGCAGCCAGGTGGGACTGAGGGTCAGGTAAGTAAATCTGCTTTATTTGAACCCCCTAGCTTAGACAAAATTAGCATTTAACCCTTGAAGTGCGAGGGTAGCCCCACTGCAAGGGTAGTCTCACAGTACCTCTTTACAGCAATTTCCAAAGTAGTGTTCAACTCATGTCAGTCAACCGTCTGTCTTCTTCACTAGGGCCTGAAATTCTAATGGTGTATACCTTACTTGAGTGAATTCCGGTGAGATTATAGTGCCTGGATTTGGGCTTTAATCAAAAGTGTAGAAGTTGGTCAGAATTGGTAATTTTAAAATTTTTTTAAGGACATCTGACAATTGGGATCCCAAGGGGCGGGGGGGAGGGGGGGATAAGAAGAAGCAAACTTCTGCAAGATGGTATTGACTCCTGGAAATAATAAGAAGAAAAACAAGTGCATGTATATTGCTGCGTAACCAGTAAGCCACACAAGTAAGGTGGAAGCAAGAACAAAGTGTCAAACATAGTCATAGCTATGCAGGCTGGTGAGTTGGGTTACCACATAGGAGAAGCAAAGCAGCAATAGCATTGCAGCCTGCCACCTGATTCAGAAATGTGGTGTTGGGGGGAGGGGAGGGCAATTGTACACTTTCCAGCAGTCCCAAAATATTACAGGACTGTTCCAGGTATCTGGTCTGAAAAGAGGAGGGGCTTGCCAAACGTAAAATGACTAAAAATCATTCAGCTAATAAATGTATAGCCAACGTAAAAGGTGCACAGAAGAATGGCTCCTGATCTATATACAAAAACCCACCAGCCCTCAGCTCTGTTTGCAAAATAAAACTACTTAAAACCCATCTGTGAAGGTTCTCCTTTATCCAGGTCATTGTATAGCTCATAATAGTTAGTCACGTACGATTGTACTTGTTCTGTAATGTTAAGGACGTCAATCACCAGCTTCTGCAATTGGCTCACTGATTTTCTGCAATAGGCTACACATAACATTTTAGGTTTCCTCTTCAACAGGAATTGTATTTTTAGTGTGATACTTCCTATGTCTTGCCTACTTAAGTGATGCAGGCACTGCACCTTTCTTTCAGCTTGGAACACTGAGATTTGCTTAGATGATTATAATGAAGGTTGGCCCTCCTATTCAGGAATTGGTCTAAAAGCACATGGTGACACGAACCTCTGTTTCTTCCGAACAGACGAAAAGATAACAATCTGCAACAATGTTTATTAAAAACCTTACATGGATCACCCACATCACCCACCATAAGCGGTTTCCATAGTTCCAATGTATGTTAGGAATGTATTTCAGCATTTATAGCCGCATGACCAACTCTTTACCTTAAAGGAGAACTATGGGGTTTAGTCTTTTCCCCATAGTTCTCATTGCTGCATGCACAATTTTTTCTGATGGGACCGGAACACAGGTATTGATGTACCACACGTTCCGGCGCGGGCAATCACACTGCGGCCGGGGGGCGTGGCTGCGGCGCCATCGACTTGAGTCGGCTGGGATGCGATCCAATGCCTTCCCGGCACCAAATCGGGCTGAAACACACTGGGGCTGGTGTAAACTAGCCCTAAAAGAAGTCCTTGAGTTCCAATCAAGTGATTTTGCCCAGGCTGAGATGGTGTCGCCAGTCTGCTACATTTCCTCAGTCTCCTCTCTCCCAGTCATTAAACTGTAACATTGCAACATTGTGGCATGTCAAAAGGTGAGAGGCTGCAGGAGGAGCTGATTTGTGTCAGACATTTGTGAACACAGCCAAGAACTGGTACTAGGATTTATATGACTGTGTCATCCCTGAGGCAGCATCTCAGTCCAGGAAATAGATGGTGACCCTGGAGGATGCCTGGACAAAATTGTAGATGTCCAGAGAGAAGCAGAAAAAGTCAATACTTATCATGCTGCACTTAGTTTAGGGGAAAAAATGGAAACAATTTCCAAGCCAGCTTGTAGACTTAGGTCATGTGGAAGTCTAAGGTATGACATAGACAGTCCGATTATTGCTTAAAACTGTCCAGATACCAAATAGGCACATAATGGGAGTTTCCACTTTAACAAACACTTTGTAACACCCCTCCATTTGTAACTATGTGAAAACCAGTAGGGGGTGTCAATCCATATAGCCCAAACATCCCAAAAAACCTTGTGTCACCAAAAAAGAAATTCTGAACCCGATTGAGCAACTTGCTAATTTATGTTGGGTTACAAAGCAGATAGTTGAAATTAGCCTTATTCAGCCATTTAAGAAAGTGGAACACCTAAAATAACCTGGAAACCACTGCTAAAAAATATGATATCTACAGTTCACAAGAAATGACTAAGAACATAATTTTTTAGATGTATGAATAACTGATATACGGGTTGTGGTGTACTTATCATATCTGACACCCAGATTGCTCTACACAACTTTATTTTCAGTAACAATAATGGAACGAAATGAACAATATTAATACTGTAATAGCCAGAGAAGAAACACAGACAGTAAGACACTGTAGTGCTCCCTCACGTTGATGTTAAGTGAAAGTGACCCCTTATATTGATGGTCAGTGGAGAATTTTCTTCTTATACTGGTGGTCAGGGAAGGTCCCTAGTAAGCGCATGGTTAGTGAAGGACCCTGGTACACTGGTGGTTAGTGAAGGACCCTAGTAAACAGGTGGTAAGTGAAGGACCCCAGTACACTGGTGGTCATTAAAAGATCCTAGTACACTGGTGATTGGTGAAGGACCCTAGTACACAGGTGGTCAGTGAAAGGCCCTAGTACACAGGTGGTAAGTGAAGGACCCCAGTACACTGATGGCTAGTGAAGGACCCTAGAACACAGATGGTCATAAAAGGGCTTTAGTACGCTGGCAGTCAATGAGGAGAATAACCCTCTTACTGATGACCAAAAAGATTATTGGTAGCATATTAGAGAGGTAGAAAGGAAGCCTTCGAAACCTCAGGAGGAACCTAAGGGTTCTACGGAACCTTGGTTGAAAAAGGCTGCTTTAAACCCTATCATTCCTCTGATGGTTACACTATAAAATCATTTCCAAGTTATTGTTTTTTTTAATAAGTATTCTGTAAAAATGGAAAACCACTTTAAGTCATGAGGTGTACAAGGTCGCATCTCTCAGGACATTAGTATTAAAAGTCTCTGATAGTTTTGAAAGTCTGAACTAGTATTTTTATGATCAGTGAGACCAAATGTTGCAACCTACTACTTTCGGCACTGCACATTTATTTAGAACGTTCCTACAGTTATAATTAGGTTACATCACCTACAATACATGCAATTTGCAAATAAATATTATTGGTTTTTGTACGGAGGAAATACAGTAGTTATATATATTTTTTAAGCTGAACTCCAGGCAACCAGTTAAATAGACAGAATAAATACATACTGTATATGGGAGTTGTTTAACCTGCCAAAGTGCTCTTTTTTTCTGTCTATCCATTTATGGGATTTACACAGCTCTACCACACACCACAGCTTTGTCCGGCAGGGAAGGAGACCTGATTTACAGGTCTTGTCCAATCCCTACCCTGTGAATGGACAGTGAAAGGAGAAACCTGATAAATAATCTCCTTTTCCCTCTGCTCTCTCCTATCATGCCCCTGGCACTGCAGCACAACCGACTGGGCCCTTGTGCTGCTTCTACAGCTTTCAGTCTCTGCTCTGCAAGAGGCTGATACCGAGTCACATTTAGGTACATACTGTACACCGCTTGCATTTAAATACATTTTAGGATTTATTAATACAGATTTGCATTCATTTGGATCTATATCTGCCTTGAGTTCAGCTTCAAACACATTTGTTTGACTGAATCCAACCGTATTAATCTATACTCAGCAGATCTTCAAAGAAAATCATTCTGTGCTTAATCGATTGGCTGGCAAGAGCATATAATTTTAAAGAATACATTCATTATTTGTCATATTGAAACACCTATGTCTCTGAAAAAAGTGAAGTCCGTGGTAATTCCGCAGAATCCCAAAACTGAATACTTTCTTTGAATTGTCAAGGTGCACGCAAGCCGTCATTGGACCTACAGGAAACAAGCGCTTCTTGAACTGCTAAGCTCAATCGGTCCACCAAAGTCGTTATTTTTGATACAAAGTCCTTCATAATATTTCAGCAATCTTTTCTGCTGAATAACATTCTTTGAGATTGAGAACATTCTTGCTCTTAAATTGACTTGGATTCTCAGATTATAACTTGATAAAGTTTTGAAGAGACAACACAATAGATCACAAGGACTTCTTTAGTATAAAGTTCTATGGATCAAGCTGCCCGATGTCCAACCTCGTCGTTAATGTTCATAGCGAGTATACTTGGTTAGTTCATACGCACCGTTGCATACTCCACCTCATTTCCTGCCTCAAATTGGAAATGCGCTTTTTTTGCATCATGGTTTAAATCGGCGTAGATTATGGAGTCTTCTTCTTCTGGTGAAAGGGTTACGCTGGGCCTGTAACCCAGGTGGGCATTGTCGTAGGTGATTTCAGTGGGCACTGTAGTGAACTCTTTGCCTGGTTGACATGAAACATTGGCACGCTCCAAGCAGTTCTCAGGACTTAGGGATGTAGCAACAAAGTGTACCTGAAAAAAAAAAAACACGTGACTTATTTTACAAAAATTTTATTTCATACATGTACATGTGTATATTAGTAGGCTGTGTTTTGGGAGGTGATGTCATAAATGAGCTGGAAATCTGAAAATTTTGGCATGTGCCAGAAAGGCCAAAGTGCTCAAGGGTGTATGTGAGTTGTGGAGAACTTGTTCAAGTGTCTGTAAAAAAAATCCTAGATAGACTGGAGAAGGGTTAAAACCTCATCAAGGTTTCTTCTTGCTGTCTGTATCCCATTGGGGCACCTTCATGTCCTAACCCAGAGACACAAGTGAGAGGAAATCTCTCCAAAGTGAGGGGAAATCCCCCCTAAGACAGTGCTTTTAACAGGACCAGTGCCCCCATTGGAACATTTCACTCTAGTCCAGTTTCAGTAACAATTTTAAAATGTTGGATTTCTCACCATTTTTATCAGTTGTCACTAGGACAAACAAGAAGGCAAACCTTCCCAGAGGGGACAAAGACAGCAATAAAAACTTGACCAGGGTTCCAACCCCTCACCACTCTATTCACCATTTAAAAAAATTACTCTTGACTTGATGACTCCTTGAGGTTGATGAAGCTGTTGATATACTATATTGATATATAGAGTATGCTCTATTCATCCAATGGTTTCCTTTACCCTGAGATCTCCTGGCACTACAGGGTGAAGCTAGTAATTAAAGCTGAAGTTGAATCTGATTATATTTTGTCTTCCCTGGTTCCTCTTCTCCCCCCCCC